>NW_015152328.1:43501-48503 GCF_000732505.1 Cyprinodon variegatus
CTCTTGTCCTGCAGAGACTTTAAGTCAGATTCCAGCTGCTCCTTCAGCTCACTGACTGCTTGTTCTATAGGAACCACTTTGTGACTCTGGTGGAGAGAAAACTCACAGACAGGACACACAGCTCTCTGCTCGTCTTTACAGAACAGTTTAGGGTCTTCTTGGTGTTTACTGCAGACCACCATCAGCTGCTTTTCTCCTCTTTCTGTCTCAGATGATCCAGATTTCTGTCTGCCAGCAAAAATATCAGCCACTTCCTTCAGTCCGAAATTCACTAGCAGACACTCCTTAGAATATCTTCTTTTACAGATGGGACAGTTCTTGTTTCCAGTTTGTTCCCAGAATTCCTTCAGGCAGCTTGAACAGAAGCTGTGGTTGCAGCTCAGAGACACAGGATCTCTGAAAGTCTCTGAACACACATGGCAGCTCAGGAAACTTTCAAAAACTCTCTCTGCCATTTTTAGTGAATTATTTCAAAAGCAGGACTCACCAAAGTTTCAGATTATCCTTTCAATTACCAAAATATTTCTCTCGTTTTCCAGCAGAGATCTAACACCCAGTAATGGCGTCTCAGCTCAGTTCAATAACGTCTGTAAATACTTTCGGTTTCTTTAACCTGTTTTTCAAGTTTTGGTGAATTATTTCAACAGCAGGACTCACCAAAGATTCAGCTTCTTTTAAAAATCCTCCAAATATTGTGTCCTTTCCAGGAGAGATTTAACACCCAGGTATTTCGTCTCAATTCAGTTCATAACTTCTGAAATGACCGTATGTACTTTAACCAGATAGTCATAAAACAATCTGCTGTATCAGGGTAGGGCAGGTATCTTTCACAGCTTTCCTCCTTCCGCACACATAAAAAAAAACAAAAACCAGTTTATATGCTTTTGTGATTATTGTTAAAACCTGAACTGAATATTTCTATCACAATTCTACCTACTAATTAACATACATTTACAGTAAACAAATATTTTTTGTGGAAAAGAAACATCATTAAATGCAAAGTGTTACATAACCTAAGTTCACACTAAATTAATAATTCATCTTTAGTAAAATTTTTTATCTCTGTTTTCCCCAACATTGTTCTTTTTAGACCAATAAACTATTTCAATCACTATCTGTTGATGTTTTTTGTTCATTCTTTCTCACTTTAACTTATGGTGGCACTCTGTTGCTGTTTATTACTTTAATCAGACCTTTAAGTTTACATAATAAACTAAACTGTTTAATATTATCGTAAAACTGCAAAAAGCTGCTGAGTAGCTGTCAGGACTGTAACAAAAACAGCTCAAACTTAGTTCATTGAAACCAAGATAAAAGACCCATGTAGATTATAAGCTTCATTAATTTAAGTTTTTAATCCAACTTTTCATTAGCTGCCTTTTTTCCACTGCTAAGCTTTTCAATTTCTTATGATCTCTCCATGTGACGAACAAACAATGCATGACGAAGGTTCATGCATTGTTTGTTTTCTCATAGACAGAATTTTTGATAAAAAAGAGAAGAAGGATCAACAGGAGCTCTGTCTCCTCTTCTCTTTACTCTCAAGTCTTTCTTTGTCTCCCAACACCAGCCTTAACTTGAAACATTTCCACCCTGAAATATATATATTTTTTTTTAATCCTTGAATATCACCTTTTAAGGCATTCTGAAGCTGATTAATGGTTAAATAACAGCTACTTCCAGATAAACTCAGACAAAATTGAAGCTATAACTATCGGACCAGACAGTGAAATCTCTGACATTAAACTGCAGCAGGATGATTTAGTACTCAGCGTAGCCTCAGAAACATAGTGTTTCCTTGTTGATGAAGCTTCCTCCCTGGAACTTCATTTAAAGTACTCAGAAGCCTTTTCCATCTAAAAACTTCACAAGATTTATTTTTGTCTCTACAGGAGTGGACTACTGTAACAGTCTGTTTCCTTCTTTCAATAGCAAGGTCTGTCTTATTTTCAGGTCGTCCAAACTCTGCAGCAGAAAGACTAACATGCTGAAACAGAGGAACTCATAGAACCTGTTTTAATGTCATTCTACAGGCTGCCATCAGATTTAGATCTCATTTCTAAAGAAGACAGCAGAACTCAAAGCCCAAGTATTTATCAGTGCTGTGCACAGCATCATCATTGAAATCATTGTGATTGCCGACAATGAACTCACAGAGCTTTAAAAGTTCCTCTCTCCACTAATGCACTGTCTAGTTTGTGCTGTGCAGTGTTGGAGTCACTCTGGGCAATCTCGGCCTGCATTCATCCAGGAGTTTTATGTGCTGGGGAGATTTTGTGAAAAGGGTTGCTAGGCCACTTACAGTAGTAGCCATTGAAAACTTCCCCACTTTGCTTGATGGGTCCTTGGCTGGTCCTTGGCATCCATCTTTGTACTAAAATATTATTTCTGTGATGATTTGTGGACATTAAGATCTAAAGATTAAGATCTAAATTCAGTGAATGGGTGGAGTCAGAGTAAGAAAAATATCTATCCTCAGGAGAAGAAGGGGGTCACTCCAATGTCTAGAAGTTGGAGGAGATTTTGATGGTAGTTTCAGGGAAGTGGGCTGCCATTCAGCTGTCGTTTGACTAGGAAGGGCCATTTTGAATGGCTGCTTTTGTATGTGGGAGACAAAAAAGTTGTGCTCTTAATTTTAGCAGATCGTCAAGAAATTACAAGATTCAGGGAGTGTGCATAGCAATAAATGTGTTAGAAATCCAGTTTGTGTGGTCTGTTTATGTGTTTTCCTTCTCCCCACCACCAGGTGGTAACCTGTCCTTGTTGGGCCTCCCTGCACACCTGCGGTTCATTGGACCATTACTGGAGGAGTATTTGAGCAGTGGGCTGTCACTACCCCGGCGCCAGAGTGTTTGCCAGTTTTGGGTACTCTAGCCAAGCTGAGATTAGTAGAGTCTAGCTTGAGCTTTGTTTCTCTGAGACTTATGTTGTTTTTGTCTTTCGTCTTCGGCAGGAAGCCTTCCTGTATAACTGGATACCTGGACCTTCTCCCCCTGGAAGGAATCACTGAGTTCACACTGAGCAGGGGAAAACCTTCACATGATCCGTTCAAGTTCACATCGGATATCCAAGTGACAGTCTGCTCCATTAATCCTCCTGGACCAACATATGCCTACCTGTCCACCCTCCAACGAGTTCCCTCTTGTCTGGATAATCCCACAGACTCTGGATTCAGGGATCGACAAGATCCCCCTCAAACGTGGGTCCCTCTCCTGCATAATTCAAGGCACAATCTCAATTCCCACGGTCCCTGAACTGATCTCTGTGATCTTCCCTTCAGACTTTCCATTTCTGGTTCACCAGTTCAGTGAGTTCCAGAACCAACCCCTGTCCTCATTACCACAAATAAACCTGTTGAACTTTTCTACGTGTTCTCTGAGTGGTTTCTCTGCATTTGGGGTCAGATTCCTTAAACCGATCATGGCTGAATGAAGAGTCCCTGCAGGATTTTCTCCTTCACCTTGGTTTGTACCCCATTTGGTCCAGATCCCATGAATGCAGCTCCTTAACACTGGGCTATCCCCTTACTGGTGCAGGAACACCCTTGCAGAACACTTGGTCATCTATGGCCTCTGCAAGCTTATTGCCACTGATCTCACCAAACTAAAAAAAGCTCTCCTTCACAAAACCCTCTGTGATGTAATGCAACACATTGGACAACTGAGCAGCATAACTCATGTGAGTGGTTTCCTCCAGCATAATGGAGACAAAGGGTGTTTTTCTCACCTCCTTCCTCAAAGCTTTATTCATTACATCCTCCACTGACTGAATCAGGCCGTTTTGGGCTCAATCCAAATGACAGGCACAGGGCTTTCGTGCAATCCAACAGCGCCAAATTGCTCGTCTTGTTTTCAGAATCCTTTTTTCATAATGTCCTTGAAATGCCACCTCTTGCTTTGCAATATTGATGAGACCTTTAAGGGGTTTTCTGTTCCGTCTGACCTTGTTGTTGTGGGATGTGGTGGGATTTCAGCACTGCTTATCAAAAAGAAGGTCAACTCTTGTCCCAGCCAGTCATCCATGGGTAGCGCTGATCATTCCTGGCCTTAAAAGGCCTCTCCACTTTTTTATTTCTTCTATCAAATCTAATTCTGAAGTTGGTCATCCATTTCTTATGATTTGTTGCTTGTAAGCAAAAGGGCGCCTTAAAGAAGATGTTTTCAACAAGCTAGTCGCAAAGTTGAGTGTTGTCAGAAGCTAAAACTTATTTAAACATCACCATTTATCATAGAGAGCCTAAATAAACAGAACTGGATTTTATTACAGTAACTTGGAATGTGTTACATTTCACTGGTTTTAAAGTGATTTTTTCTAGTGAGGTCCATGACTTCCACTTTGAGCCGAATGCTTTTATTTTTAATGCATGCACTTCCTGTCCTGAGCAGCTAGAGCAGCAGGTAGTTTATTGTCCAAAGGTGCAGCAAGGTAAACTCAGAGCCAAAGTACCATTAGTGGTTCTGGACCAACATTACCAACTTTACCAATGAAACAAAATAATTAATTGGGAAAAAGTGCATGATTTAAAAAGTTCAATGAACTCTGGAAGCCACCAGCCCAGTTCATCACATGGACTAACTTTACTCTCTAAGTTCTAAGAACACTTTGGATTCACTGAATGATCTCAGTATTAAATGTAGAGTTGATGTTTAAACAGGATGATAGCATGTTGATGATCACAATCAGAGCTGGACATTTACTCTCTAAAACTTCCTGCCCTTTGAGCTTTATTATGCGGTTTGAAAATCGCATCAAAATATTAGAAAATACATTACAATTTTTACATCACAGTAAAATACATTAAAATACACAAACATGATAAAATATAAATCACACTAATTTAAATAAAATAGTCCCAAAATATGCTGCATAGTTCACATAATAATAAATATACATGTGTGTCTATCTATCTATTTATCTATCTATCTATCTATCTATCTATCTATCTATCTATCTATCTATCTATCTATCTATCTATCTATCTATCTATCTATCTATCTATCTA
>NW_015152328.1:48868-50616 GCF_000732505.1 Cyprinodon variegatus
ATATATATATATATATATATATATATATATATATATATATATATATATATATAAAATAAATGAAACAATGACCCCACTTTTGCTGTCAACACCATTCTATATAATTTCTGACAAAACATTAAGAATATGTTTAAAAGTTAGCTTTTTCATTTATATTTCAATCTATTTTCTCATCACAGTGCGAGACTTTAGGTCGATGCATGCTCACGTGAGAGGCAGGATATTTCTCTGCATTTATTTTATTGATCTCAAAATTTTGGTCCCAATATTCAGGCAGACAAATCAAAAGGATTTTCAAACTAGTTTTTATTATAAGTAAAGTGAGCAGCTCGATGTCAGCGGGGTTGATAACCGGATTCTCTGCAGAGACAGAGAACTCAGGTCAGGGACTAGAATGTCGGGATGATCACGACTAGGAGCAGAAGTCATTGACCTGGTTAAGGATTCAGTCTGATCCCAGAGGAAGAGAAGGGGGCAGATTGTCCACTGCTTGCGGCCGTGACTACTTCAGAGATCAAGTGATGATGCTGTCAGCTGACACAGAGGAGTGTCCTTGAAGGGATATCCAGAGCCGAAGTACAATCTAAAACAGGTTGACAGACCAGGAGAACAGAAAGCCAAAGAGGTACCGAAGGAGAATCCAAGGCGAGGTCAATAACACCGTCCAAGTTCAGTACACCAGCAGAATCCAGGAAAACAGTTAAAAAATCAAACTGTCATGGCAGACAAGGACAAGGCAAAAGCAGAAATATCCAAAGGCAGAAAACAGATCAGGATCAGAATCACAAACACTTGAATTTGTGATTCTGAGTTACTCTCACAAAAACAAAAAACACAGTACCATGTAAATTTGTCAAAATCTTAAGTAATAAGATGAGATTATGTGTGATTTTGCAGGGGGAAAAAAGAAAACCTGTTATCAAAACTTCTGGAGGTAGCACCAACTTATTATTAATACCTTTGGCAGAATTCAAATGAACGATTTTAATGAGATTAATTTAGATTAATTCAAAGATTACAGTGAAATGAATCTAGACTAGAAAAAATTATCTATGCCCAACACTAATTTTAATTTACTGAGTAAAGGAAGTAAATTTAATTTGTTGACATTTAGTGCCAGTGAAAGGTAAGTTTCTATCTTTATGCAGAGGAATAATTTTCTATTGCTTTCAAAGGTCTGGGAATGATTCACTCCTTAAAGATAAAAAAATATATATATTGCATTTCATCAGTTCCAAGTTTTCTGCTCTAGTCCATCTATGTCTTGTTCCAGTAGCCAATTTGTCATCAAGTTGCCCTGGTTCCCTAGCAACTGACACGGACCTTGTTAACCCGGGTGATGTCCGAGCCGGTATGGCTCTTGTATTTGCGGTTTCACTCATGCCTGAGGTAGGCCACTAAGCACTTAGGACCTTGCCTAAGGGTGCACCTGGATGTCCATGCTGGGAATCGAACCCACGGTCACCATTACCAGAGTCGTTGTGTACCACAGAAAAATAGAAGAAGTGGCTGATATCAAAAAATCCTACCAGTGGATGGAAAAGGTTGGACTGAAGGACAGCATAGAGGCACTAATCATGGCAGCACAAGAACAGGCACTCAGTACAAGATCAATAGAGGCCAGGGTCTACCACACCAGGCAGGACCCCTGATGCAGACTGTGCAAACATGCCTCTGAAACAATACAGCACAATGCAGGAAGTGCATACATGGAACGCCACAACCTAGTAGCTGTCATAGTGTACAGG
>NW_015152328.1:51119-53038 GCF_000732505.1 Cyprinodon variegatus
GAGCTTGAGGATGACACATACCACCAATAAGAATTTCACAAGTGGAGCAGTAGGGCTATTGACATATTGTTCCGCTTGTTTCATGCATATAAATTGCTTTATTATAATTATGCAGGGAGTTTTACAGATCATATGGACACTGCAATGTAAATAGAATAGAAGAGGAAAAACAGAAAAAAGGAGAAAAGATAAAAGAAAGAGGAGATAGAAGAGAGATAATGATAAAGCATTTTCAGTCTGCTTCATCACCTGCAACGAGATGTAAAAAGAGCAGCAGAATCAACAGACATGGTATGAGACATACAATGAAGCAACACCTTGAAACTATCACTGAAGTAGTATTATTAAGTCTAACATGTACTCTGTGTTACCTGAAGATAAGAGTGTGGGTTTTCTGTATGAAAGTGAATCTCTGAGTACCTGGAGCCAAGCACCTGTAATTGTTTGTGAGGGTGCACTTGTGCATGTAAAGGTTATCCATAGAGAAAATGCTCAATAGTGATTGTGGAGAGCCGAAGAGGCGCCCCCCCAGAGCACTGAGTCCAGCGCCGAGAGACCCAAAGCCCCAGACGCCCAGAGGGACCACAAGAGCGAAGGCACAAGGGAGGGGCCAGCCCAGGAATTCCGACCCCCACCAAGGGAGGAGGAGAGACAGCCCCGAGGATGTCCCCCAGCCACCACAATGCCGGAGCCCCGGGGAGCTGCGGGGACGAGTCCGAGGGCTTCGCCGGCAGCCGGCCACCCCGAAATGAATCCGGCCCAGGGATCCGAGCCCCAGGGGCACCCCAACCCACCCCAGGAGCCCCAGCTAGGCCCTGGAAGTGACAGCCCCGCCACCGGCAGGCCACCCAGGCCCCGCAGCAGCCACCCACCAAGACCACAGACCAGGGAGCTTGCTATTTCTCCAGGCTCCAGACTCCGGGCGGCTGCCAGGGAACAGGGGTGTGAGAAGACGCCGATCCTCCCTGCGCCTGCTCGAATGTGGTGTTGTTGCATGTTGCTCTTGGGTGTAATTAAAATTGGGTGTACCAAAAGGGGGTGTCCAGCACAGTCCATCCCCCCTCCGGGAGATACTGTAGGCGGTGCCAGCGCAAACAAAATGTGGGCAGGTCCTTTAATCACCTTTCCATGGAGATTCTTAATATCAGGAGACATATCAGAGATCCTGGAGCATCTTTCTAACCATTTTCTATTAATCTCTTAATTTAAGTTGCATGTTTTTCTAAGAATTTAGTCTTTAAAATTTTACAAAATTTGCTCATTTAATTCATCTAAGATGTTAACCCACTGGCTTTATTTAAAAAGAAAATATTAGAAATGATTAAAGTAGTTAGCACCCTCTGCTGGCCTAGTAATGAATCTCCCATTCCACAAACCTAGGAAAAGATTTTTTATTCATACATATTAGAGCATTCAATGTTTTCCACAGTTTTAGCATCATTTACAAATTCGCAAATTTCGTTACCTACATTTTCAATAGATTTTCTTGTCTTCACAGTTTCCTGAAAATGGTGCAGTGACAAATTGGGCCATACTTGCTCACAACTTCTAAAATTGTATTCATAAATATTTCTAAAGCATTCTTAACATCCTGTTGTTCACAAACATCTTCTCATAAGTCAAGAATAAACCTTAAGATAATCCTCTTCCTTGATTTAGATAATATAGTTTTGTCCTTCAATTCAATTTCAATTCAGTTTATTTATATAGCGCCAAATTCCCAACACATGTCATGTCAAGGCACTTTACAGTTCAACCAGATCATACAGTCAAATTGATACAAAGTTCTCTATCTAAGGAAAACTAGTTGATTCTATCGATTCATTGACTCAAATACAATCCCTCACAGTAAGCATGCTTGTAGCGACAGTGGAGAGGAAAAACTCCCTTTTAACAGGAAGAAACCTCCAGCAGAACCA
>NW_015152328.1:54189-58651 GCF_000732505.1 Cyprinodon variegatus
TGGGATTTAAATGACAGGTCCTGATCAAAAATAACACCAGGATTTTTTACTTTATTATCTGAAATCAGTTTAATCCCATCCAAATGAAGTGACTGGCTAATCAGCTTATTATTCAGAGACTCTGGTCCAAAGACTATAACTTCTGTTTTGTCTGCATTCAGAAGCAGAAAGTTGATAATAAGGAAATCATGTTATGATCACTGTAGCTCAAAGCTTTGATGCAACCTGTGAAAAGAGCTCAGGAATATTCTTGAATATAAGATCTTTGCATGTAGACCTGTCTTTCCCACATGAAATGCTTTTCGACTTATTAAGAACCCAATATTGATGACAAACACTAGTTATAAAAAGCAGCTTCTTAAACAATGGACAATATTTGGAGATCTAATCTATATTAAAGTCATCTAATATAGAGCAGTGTGCTTGTGCTCTGAGAAGGTTGCAAATATCCAGTTCGATCCCCAAAGACTGCTACTCTGGTCCCTGAGGAAACTTAACCCCACACTGATCACCGGGCGCTGCATAATGGCAGCCCACTGCTCTCCAAGGGGATGGGTTAAATGCAGAAATACATTTCTCCAATGTGAGTTCAATTAATTAACATAATATTTCCTTTCATCACATGTCCTTTCAACATAACATAGGTCAATATAAAGCCAACATTGGAAATTGGCGACGTATAACAACAGCCAAATAATGAAGGCTTCTTCTACTGGGTTTAAATCTGTACCTGTAGTAATTCATTAAAAGATCCTTTCTCAAAAAACTAACAGTATCTTCTTATATATAAAGAGACACTCAACCTCCATATCTATTTCTCTCTTCAACGCAAGTTTCAGGGTAAGTCCATAAGACTGCAAATATTTAGAGGGGCTAATAACCCACTTTTAGAAAAAACTAAAAAACAAAGTCAATTATATTGTTAAAACTTAATAAAATAATTTATTAAAGATTTACTAATCAAGCTATGTCAGAAAACCTGAAGTCCAAATTACATTATGTTCCTTTGGCCACATAATCAGCTAATCAAACCTCAATGTGGATTTTTCTCTCCATTCCTTTGCAACCTTTAGTTTGAGCGACACTTCCTTTCACCTCTGCAGCACAGCCTCTAAGAAATCCTCATTAGACACAAATCATTGGACTGAAGGCCTGATGAGATCAGAAATGCTTCATGTAAATAAATCAGACTACAGATTCTAATCAGAGTTGGTCTGGTCGGAAAGAAAATGTATCCCTTAAGATAGAGGAGGTTTCTGTAGCGTTCCATTCTGATTGGTGTACATCTACACACCCATTCAGATCCTTGGAGTAAAATGATCTCCACTGATGATGTGTGCAACTTCAGCGTGACGGTTTACCAATGTTTTCATGGATAATTAGACAGTTTCAGTCTTTCTTTAATATTTAATCCCATCAAACACGTCATACATGTACACACATCATTATTGGATCATTCTATTTAGTGTCCATGTAAACAGAGATTTAGAATTTCTGATCAATCAAGGTTTAGATCAGATCGGGTAAAATTTGTGCATATAAACATAGCTAATGATCAAGATTCTGGTCGCCTTCAGTTTTCTAGCTGACGATGGAAACTGATGTTTATCTTTGAGATGTAGCAAACTCTTCTGGGTCTTCCTCCTTCCACCTGCTTTCCCAATGTCTTTAGGATCGAGACCAAGATTATAGGGAAAAAACATTTTAACTTTCACCTCCAAATTCTTCAAGGTTTTCACCTTTTTCATCCAATTTTATTTGTTAAGCACAACAGCAGCACACCAAATTGCTGTAAAGAAAAAAAATAAATTAAAAACAAAAAACAAAATATGAAACAGCTAAAACATGGGTAAAAATAATATTCACACAATAAAATCAAGAAAATTGGATAAAAAATAAAAGGAATAAAACATAAAAAGATAAAAATAAATTTGAATAAAATGAAGTCCACTGTCATGCTAGGCATTAAAAGCCAAAGAGAAAAAGTGGGTTTTGACAGGAGATTTAAAAACTCAGCATGTTCCAGTTTTGTGAGCACATGTTTCTACTCCCAAGGTTTTAATTTAGATTCAGATTTAGTGTGTTGACTTCATCNTTTTTGATTGTTTTTGTTAATGTATGCACCCATTCAGATCCTTGCAGTGAAATTATCTCCACATGTGTGCAACGTCAGTGTGACGTTATTCGGATAATTAGACAGTTTCAGTCTTGCTTAAATAATTTAATCTCATAGAACACGTAGTAAATGTAAACAAATGTCATGATCGGATCATTTTATTTAGTGTCCGTGTAAACAGAGATTTCTAATTTCTGATCAACCAAGGTTTAGATCGGATCGTGGTAATTTTGTGCATCTAAACGTAGCTAAAGATGAAGATTCTGGTATTCAGTTTTCTAGCAGAAGATGGAAACTAATGTTTATCTTTTAGGCGTAGCAGACTAACCATAACTCTTCTGGGTCTTCCTCCTTCCACCTCCCTTCCCAATCTTTGGATATTCTCAATTTCAACGCCTTTAGGATCAAAACCAACATTATTGGAAGACAATTTATTAACTTTCAGCTCTAAATTCTTCCATTTTTAATATTTTCCATCCATGATGGCATCAATGATAATCTTCTTCCTCCTGAGCTTATTCTCAGTATGGTCCAGTTTTATGAACACATGTCCTTCACTTCCTGTTTGTAACCAGTTTATTCTCCCAATGTTTTAATTTAGCTTCAGATTCAGTCTGTTGAATTCATCTCCTCCATTTCCTCCTGTGTGAACTCAAGGCCTTGTCCTTCTTTAATCACAATACAGAAGAAGAAGAAGTTCTCCTGCTGCTGAGTCAGGTTATCTTTGAATATTAATTTTTTGTCTTTCTAACATCTTTGTGAGGAAGGAACTAGAGACAAAACAATGATTTTCACAAGCTGCAGCTTTTTATGAGGCATCTCACTAGGATGAACCAGCAGATGTTAAATGAATCCACTTTTCAGTCGAGGCCTATCACGCCTTGCAGTCTGGGTGTTTCCTAGATCAGATTCCTGGTTTGACTCTGATGTGTTTCACAGAATATGAAGAAATAATAGAGACCAATATCACTTTGTTACAGAGAGTGCATAATGTGATAAAGGTGTGACTGGATCAATGTGATGTTTGGTAGATTCAGACCAGCAATTCACTCAGAGCTATAGTATGGCAGCCATTTTCAGCTGTCCTACCATACCTGCTAAGTTTGAATTCAACAACAAACAAACAGAATAATCAGAGTCTAAAATGAAGTGACTGATCAAATCTGTGTCTCCATCCAATCACATTCAGAGTAGAACTGTACAGACAGCAGAGTCCAAGACATGATACAGATGTGAGAACTGCTGTCTGGAAACAAGTCAAACTGAGACGGTTCCTCACCTCTATGCTCTATTAATCACCTGTCTCTATGGAGATATGCAGAAACATAGATGTTCATAATAATCAGTTCTATTTATTAGGACCTTCTAAGATCAATAAAAAAAACAACATGTATTTATATTTATCTCCTTTATTAAGTAGAAACTAAAAGCTGGTCTGAAAAATGCACAAAACTTTTTATTAACTGAACATGTTTTCAATTTAATCCATGGCTTGTTTTCTTCAACACAATAAATATATTAGTACTAAAAAATATTCCCTTTATTTTAGGATTAGATCTCAGATTTTCTACTTTCTGAGAATTTATTCAGTAGAAGAGTCTATTGTGACAAAGTTTAAAGATTAACACTGAACTGAAATAATCAAAAGATTAAAATCGAAAACCTTAAAACATGGACTAAAAATTGTAATAGTTATTAAGCAGTCAAGAAAAAAACAACAACATCATTGCTCAGAAGTTGCTAACAAAACAACTGATGACTTTACATTTTGGTTTATAATCTAATCCATTTGAATTCTAATTTACATCTTAACAATCATTTTCTGATATAAAAAAATTAAATGTATTTTTCATAAGACATTTAATGACTTTAAAGTTAACTTATCTGAAAAGAATAAAGAAATCTTAGATTAACTGATTTTGATGTCAGATGTTTTAGCATTCGCAGCTTTTCCAACAGCAAAATAAGGATAAAGTTTCTCAGTGAAAGTGTCTCTGTGAGTGTAGATGTGAGACATGTCTTCAAGGTCGTAGAAGGACACCTCCCCCCTGTCATAGTCCAGCTGGACTCTGATCCTCTGGAGACTCTTCTTCACTGTGAGAGTCTGACCAACACCATTAGTGTATTTTCCATCATCATGCCACAAACACCAGATTCCATATTTTGGTGAAGGATAACTCTTTCCCTTCCTGTCAACAGACTCTTTAACCAATCCAATATTCCATCTAGGATGATCTCCAACCTCCACCTCCCAGCTGTGTTTCCCTGAGCTGAAGCCCTCAGAACCAAAAACAATACAGTACATAGTGTTTCTCTCTGGATTATCAGGAAGCTGCTGCCCTGTGT
>NW_015152328.1:60713-65295 GCF_000732505.1 Cyprinodon variegatus
GAGCATGATGGAGGAGATGGGGAGGAGGGGGTTCAAAGGTCAAATGAAGACCAGGAGTCTCTGGATGGAGAGCTTTAAGCAGAACCTTACAGGATGGTTGGCTGAAGAGGAATGAGGACTTGATGGTGAATGAATGCAGGTGATGCTGAGGTGAGTCTTCCAGAGTGAATTTGCTTCTAAACTTTTAAAACTGCAAAACACTAAAACCTTTTTGAACCTCATTAACTGATTGACAAACATGAAGCAGTGGTTGAATAACAGCTACTTCCAGATAAATCCCTGACATTAAACTGCAGCAGGATGATTTAAAAATGTTAAAGATTTTAAAAGAAAGCAAAGACTGTGTATAAATTAGGGCTGCAACTAAAAATTATTTTGCTAACAGATTAATCTGTAGATTTTTTCAATTAATCTATTGCTAAATTTAGTATTAGTTGAGAATTATTTCAATAATCGAGTATTCATGATTAATCAGATTGTTTCAGCCCTAGTATAAATGTTTAACTTTCTTTTAAAAACTAGAAATGCTGCATAGTTATGCTGCTTGTAATCCCTGCTATAAACAAAGTTAGGCATAATTAATATGTAGCACATGTTCTTAGTTTAAACTGTTAGGTAGTATTTGTAATATTAAGAGATAATTTTGAAAACTTCTTAAAGAGCTAAAAAATACTTTAAATAACAAAACATGTTGACGTCCAGACTTTCAAAGAAAAGAAACTGCTGATTTAACCCTGTGTGTTTACAGGATCCACCTGGTCTTTGCTGATCCTCTCTAATTCAGAGAATTCACATCTTATGTGGAGAAACTTTCTGAAGGATTACATCAACATTACCCATGTTTTAATATCATTTAAATTCAGCTTCTATGGGTTAATTTTATTTAGGACAGTTTAAAAAGAGAAAACATCCATCAGAATCTTTTCAATGAGGCCCCAGACTCGACACAGTCCTTATACTGTGTGGGCAAGCAGGCTGCAGACAGGGTGGTGAGAACAAAGCAGAAAATTCTGAATCTTTTAGAGCAGCATAATATGTCAGGTATTGATAAAAAAATTAAACATAAAAAAAAAATCAGCCTCATCCATATCAGCAGATCTATTCGGTTTATTCAATTTTAAGTTTAAGCCGTCTTTGTTTTATAAATACCATCAATTTAAACGCTTACATGAGCATATACATTTATAAAATTTAATTTATCCTTTATTCTGACTTCCTTTTTTCAACCTGATACTAATCTCCCTTTGCCTGTTGGGAAATAAAAACACACATACATTTTTATACATTTACTTGCTTAAAGAGATGAGTTAGTGACAGCAAGTTTGAAAAACAAACTATAAATCACACTAATATGAGATAAAATTGACCCAAATAAGCTGCATAATTCACATTAAAATTTAAAAAATGTAAATGTATATATTCGGAAACAGTCCAAATGACTGTCCCAATGACCCTGCTAAGTTATCTGTCATGTTTCTTTTAAAAGACAGTTCATTCTCTATGATTTTTTATTGAAGACAATTCCACACATTTTCACCTCTGTTAAAAACAGACCTTATCATGCAGTTAGTATTGGGCTCTGGGACAACCAGAGAACCTGAGGTCACTTGATGATTCACATGGTTGTGACAGAACCCACTAAATTACAGTTTTTTGTATAGAAATCTAGACTCTTTTTTTTCAAAACTTTGTTTATAAATGTTGAAACGGCTGACATGTCATTTTTCCCTCAATTGTTAACCAAGACATCTAATTCTGCATCTCCTTTATAGTTGCTTTAAAAAGAAAATGGAGTACAATTCTAGCTGCTCTGCTCTGAGCGATCTGAAGTTTTCTTAAATGCTTCTGAGCAGCGTTGGACCAGTCAATGGGACAATAATGCAGGTGACACAGCACCATGCCCTGTACCACTGGTTTCAGGACTGGAGTTGAACAATAAGCAGACAGTCTCCTTGCCATAGCCACACCTCTGCCCATCTATTAACAAATGTGGCTCATTTAGTCAGACCAAGACAATGCTTTAAATAAAAACAAAAAACATAAAAATCACATGCAGGTTCTCAAGGCTGCATTCTGGGGCCCCTCCTATTCACCATCCACATGCTCCACTTGGTTACGATTATAGCAAAAATCATGATCAGTTACCATAACTATGCAGATGACACTCAGCTTTACATCACAATGTCACCAGGTGACTATGAACCCATCAGAGAGTTGGCTAGATGCTTAGAACACATCAGTATGTAGATGCACCATCATTTTCAATAACTGAATAAAAGCAAAACTGAGATAATAATCTTTGGACCAATGGAGGAGGGATCCAAAGTTAGCTGAGCTTCAGCTACTACAGCTAGAATCCACTGATTATGGCTGAAATCTTGGCGTCATGATGGACTCAGACCTGAACCTTCAGAGGCACATAAAGGCAGTTACTAAGTCAGCCTTTTATCACCTGAAGAACATTTTGAGCATTAAAGGACTAATGTCCAAGCAGGAACTAAATATTCATAAGTTTGTTTAAAAAGTCCCTCAGACAGCTGCAGCTGATCCAAAAGGCTGCTGCCAGTGTTCTCACTAGAACTAGGAAAGTAGAGCACATCAGCCTGGTTCTGTATTCCTTCCACTGGCACCCTATAGCTCAAAGAATAAACTCTAAAATCCTTCTGTCAGTCTAAATCGTTGAATGGATCAGCACCATGGACATCATTGTTGGAGGGGACGGGGGGGGGACCCATGTCCCGTATACTTTTTCAAACATCTGTTTTGGTCCCCTGCACATTTTACTGTCCAAAAACAATGTTATGCTTCAGTACACAGACAGTCGTCAAGCAATAGGACCAAGTACAAAACCGCAGCTCATGCTGAAGCTTGCTTCTCTGAGTTTAGACTGTCCACAAGCTCCTGATTGGCCCACTGTCTCTTCTTGTGTGATTGGATGTCACCGGTGTCACTCCTGACAAGCTCACTTTACAAACATCTGATGGGTCACTGAATCGGGTCTGTGATTGGATGCTCAAACACCCTGAAGTATATTAGAAAATACTTGCGTCCCCCCCAACTTCTGAAATCATAAGTTCATCCATGAGCAGCACCTCAATACAGAACAGATCTGTTGTCAGTGTATCAACCTCCCAGACCAATCAGGTCTTCTAGTTCAAAGCTACTCTGTCGACCCAGAACTAAAACCAAACATGGAGAAGCAGCATTTAGTTCCTATGCTCCAATGATCTAGAAAATACTCCCAGAAGGCAGTAAAAGTGCTGAAAGCCTGAGTTTTATTTTTGTCAAAGAAAAAAACAACATTTGTTTAAAGATGCCTTCGACTGTTCAAGTAAAACTGCTAACTGGGTTATTATTTCAAGGTTGTGATCCAACTGTTTTATTTGTTGTGTTTTTATCTTTATTCACTTTATTCTTCTTTTATTTTTCTTCTATTATATTATCTAATTCATGTAAAGCCCTTTTAATTGTCTATGTACTGAATTGTGATATACAAATATACTTGCCTTGCCTTGCCTTAGCAGACCTATCTATCCAAGATGTTTCATCCAGACTTTAGAAGCTCTGCTATTTCTATGGAGTTTGGACATTAAAAAGAGTTTAAAAAGCTGCTTAAGACATTTCTTATTCCAACTAGATTTTAGTCAGACTTTTTTTTTTTTTATTGTGTTCAGTTTACTGTATTGTACATAGTTGTGTATTTAGTTTGATTAGCTCTATGATGAGGCATATTTTGAAATATATCTAAGAAAAGAAAAAGGATTTATCTCTGTTGTGTGCATTTATCTCCAGCAGATGGCGTCATTTGAACATCATTACTGAATGTTTTTTCTCTCTTGTTCATCATAAAATCCTCTGGTACAAGGAAATACCTTTTCCAATATTTGATGTACTTTGGTTGTAGGTTACTAATAGACCATTAAGAAGATTTATAAGAAGACAGAATTGATGTCATAACTTTGGGAGGATCTTTCCAAAACCTTCATGTTTCTTCTATCTGTTCTAAATCTGGTTCTGATGTGTTTTAACTGGTTTCTGACTTAATCTTCTCTTTTATTTGCTCTGATGAAACTGAATGATCTAATTTACAAATGTACTGTTGATATGTATTTGGTATGATGAGAGGTTTTGTTATCAGAAACTAAACCTTTTTCTAATTTTATTTTAATAATTGTCCCTCAGTGGGGACATCTGTCCTCTGTGTTTAACTCATCCTCTTTAGGGAGCAGTGGGTTACACACGCCTAGTGGCTCCTGGGGACCAATCTAGTGTTAAAGGTTCTAAGGGACCCAGAGTGATAGTTTTAAACCAGCAACCTTAACTGCCTCTCCAGAGTGCTCATGCCCTGCTCTCTAACCACTAGTCCTCCACTCTGCCCTTTTTAAATGTTCATCTGTGGTTCTATGATTTTTAGCTCTGATACCCAGAACAAATCCACCTTCCTGCAGTCCGAGCTTTATGGTCCAACTATTTATGGTTTCAACAAACACAAACTAAATACGTATCATTGTCTAAGTCAGTGGTTCCCAAAGTGTGGGGCGCGCCCCCTAGGGGGGGCGCAATGCCATTGCAGGGGGGGCGC
>NW_015152328.1:65879-67197 GCF_000732505.1 Cyprinodon variegatus
ATTGTAATCCAAAGGGGGGCCCCAGAAGAAAATCTTTGGGAACCACTGGTCTAAGTGACATTTCTGTCATCTCAACAAATTTTTTTTCAGTCAAAGGATAAAAGAGCTTTATCTTTTTGAAACTTTGAGTTCTATGTCATTTTAGCTGAAATTTAGTAGACATTACACAACATGTATCTGACTTTTAAAGTTTAGTTTAGAACATGGTTACTGAACTCAGAAAACATTTTTATCATACTGGGATTTTCATATTGTACAGAGAGGGTTTAATTTTAATTATTTCCTTTTAGCGAGGTCCACGACTTCCGGTTTGAGCTGAGTGCTTTTATTTTTGATCATGTACTACCTGTCCTGAGCAGCAATAGCAGCAGTTAGTTTATTGTTCGCAAGTGCAGCAAGTTAAACTCAGAGCCACAATACCAATGGTGGTTCTAGACCAACATGACCAACTTTAGCAATGAGCAAAATAATTAATAGGAAAAAAGTTAATGATGTAAAAAGTTCAGTGAACTCTGGAAGCCACCAGCCCAGTTCATCAGATGGACTAACTTTACTCTCTAAGTTCTAAGAACACTTTGGATTCACTGAATGATCTCAGTATGAAATATAGAGTTGATGATTAACCAGGATGATAGCATGTTGATGATCACAATCAGAGCTGGACATTGACTCTCTGCACAGATAGAACTTCCTGCACTTTGAGCTTTATTATCCTCCATCATGGAGGAGCTGCAGGAGCTCTGCAGGCCGACAGAAACCAGAACATGAGGACTCTGGATCCAGTTCTGTTCTGGATCCAGTTTACTGTCAGACTCAGTAAAGCTGCTCAGTAAAAGACAGACTGGTAGAAAATAATCACAGCTCTGCTGAATTGAAGCTGATCAGTTTGGGACACTGACGTGTTTTAGCTGTGAAATCAATATGAAGCATTTCAAAGGGATAAAAATTTACAAATATAACTGCATCATTTGTTGGTTGGACTGAATTAATCTGCTATTAAAAAATCACTCCCACGTGGTTCCTGAAATTAAAGTGTATAAATCACATCAAAATATATCCACCCATCCATCCATTTTCTTACACGCTTGTCCTGAGTGGGGTCGCGAGGGGTGCTGGTGCCTATCTCCAGCAGTCAATGGGCGAGAGGCAGAATACACCCTGGACAGGTCGCCAGTCCATCGCAGACATCAAAATATAATAAAATACATTATGCTTTTATATCACAGTAAAATCAACCCCGTCTCATGGGAAAATGTACCCCCACTACGTTGGTCCACAATGCAAAACGTAGTGGAGGTACATTAATGGCCATTTTTTT
>NW_015152328.1:68811-71168 GCF_000732505.1 Cyprinodon variegatus
TTTTACCCCTTCATGTGCTGGTACCCAACAAAACCAAATATCAATGCCACTCCTGTATAATCTAAATAAACTGTGCTGAATTTCTAATACTAAATCTTTCCTATTATTTCCTCCTCCCTGAATACTTTCTAAAACTGCTTTGGAATCCGTGCATACCACCAACCTGTCTGGTCTGACCTCATCAACCCATTGGAAACTCAGTATAACTCCCACCATCTCTGCTGTGAAAACAGACAGTTAATCTGAAATTCTTTTAGAAATGTGTATTTTGAACTCTGGTACCTATTCCTATATATTTGACATTTAAGGCCTCCATGACTAAACTGGCCGTTTTAACTGTCAGAGGAAAATCATGAATAAATATAGAAAATAAGAGTGTTCCCATACAACTTCCTTGAGATACACAGCAATAATGTCACTTTAGTGCTGGATAAGCCTTCAGTAAAGTGCACTTGCTGAACTCGATTATGTATTATTTTTTCCAGTAATTTACTGAGTAGAGGAAGTAAATGAATTGATCTACATTTAGTTCCATTGAAAGGTAAGTTTCCATCTTCATGAAGAGGAATGATTTCTATTGCTTTCACAGGTCTAGGAATAATTCACCCCTTTAAGATTAATTAAAAATATGACATCATGGTTTAACCAACATGTGAACAGCTGCATTGATCACCTTTCTATTGAGATTGTTAATATCAGGAGACACATCAGAGATCCTGGAGCTTCTTTCTAACAATTTTCTAATCCACTATCTCCTAATTTAAGTGGCATGTTTTACTATGCATTAAGTCCTTTATCATTTTCCAAAATATGATGATTTAATTCATCTAAGATCTTAACCCACTGACTTTATTTAAAAATAAAATATTAGAAATGATTAAAGCATTTAGCACCCTCTGCTGGCCTAGTGAAACATCTGTTTCCTGCCCATGCTTCTGTGTGTGTCTTTCAAATGATATAAAAGCTGATCAATCTTCAAATCAGGGCACATTATTCAAACCCTTCTCAGAACTGTGCCTTTGAATGCTCTGTGTTTGAAAAATAAACTTATAAAGACAAGATCAATCTTCATTTGAAACGATTTTCACTTCTTAATTGAAATTTTCCAGAATGAGAGTTTCAACATTGATTCCTTAAATTTATTTTGTCAAAGAAGCTATTTAACCTTCGATTCTGAAGAAAGGCGGAAAAAACTAGAGGAAGATTGAACCATGGTGGACTCCAGAATGGGATCAGGTTATTAAATCTGGAAATAAAGCTTTTACATTTTGAAAAATGAAATCAGAATTTCCTGAATCTTATTGATTATAAAAAGAAACAAGCTTTGTTAAGAAAGGTCATAAGAAATACAAAAAGAGAGTATTGGAGAAAATATTGTAATTCATTAGAAAGAGAAACAGAAATAGGAAAAATCTGGAAAATGATAAAGTGAATAATGGCATAAGAAGAGATTTATCATGAATCACTGTTTGTGTGGAGGACCCAGACGCAGAGACCAGTAGGCAGAGGTGAATTAAAGTCTGTTTATTCAGGTTCACAGGTCCAGAAGCAGGAATCAGAGCCCAACTGAAAATTACAAACGTACCAGAAACAAGGAGACATCAGGGATTAACCAAACCAGAAGCCAGGGAGGGATGAGGAACACAGACAGAAGTTAGACGGGATGTTTGACGAGGATCCAGCAAACAGGGACTGAACAGGGAGGGCTTTTAAAGGGGACAGAGACAGAGAGAGAGCTGACGAGGAAATTGGCAACAGGTGCTTGGCAGGACAGAGAAACAGAGGAAGGGAGGACACAAGAGGGCAGCAGAGGACAACAAATGGATAACTAAGGAAAACAGGAACAATCAGACCAGGACCATGACAAGATTATGGTTCCCCAGTTTGAATTAATGATGAAGCAACAGCAGTCAGCAATGAAGAAAAGGCAATAATGTTGGCACAAACATTTAGTAAAATACATAATTCAAATAATATCAATGAAGAGTGGAGGAAGGGGAGAGAAAAACATTATTAGAGAAAAAAGAGACGAATCAAGAGGAAGAAACAATCCAAATAATTAACCTTTTTTTAATAGTGGAGTTAAAACGAGCCATGAGGAGTATTAAGAAGTCAACTCAAGGGAGCGATCAAATCAGTTATATACAACAGAACTAAAATAACTAGTTATTTAACTAGTTATAACTAATTATCCAACATCAGGCTTTATGAATAATAACAGGAGCAATGAGGACGACTCCAACCTCTGCTTTACAGGTAGAGGTTGGTGAAATGCCATTCACATTAAGAAGGATTCAGCTTTGATTAAACTACTGGGTCAGTCTACAGGGACACAGTCAGAACCATCCAACACAGTC
>NW_015152328.1:73302-76163 GCF_000732505.1 Cyprinodon variegatus
ACTATGAGAAAAAGCAGAGAGAGCAGAACGTTAGAGATTGAACTAACAGATTCTGCAGAGTGGGAGAATAGAGATAGAATGAAGCAGAATGAAGCCTTGGATTTACTTTTTTTTTTTTTTTTTTTACAATTGAGGTTTTATCAATGGTCTTATTTTTCTTGTTGCTCTGCTTTTATGTTTGTTAATTATATATTTTGAAATTTTCCCTGTATCTTGCTGCTTACTGCTTTGGTTGGAGGGTTCAGAGCTCTTAGAAATCAACTAATGAATGAAGAATGGCAGAAAAGTCTTCTCACTTAATCCTCCTGATGGGAGAAGCATGATCAACTCTCCCAGATCCTTTTGCATCAGGCCAAGGTTTACTGACCTCCACACAGGCGTCTGTTTGTGGGATGCATTGAATGGTTTCTGCCAGCAGAGGGTGGTATAGATCAGTGTAGGGGAATAAAATGGAATCAAAGGAAGTTTTGATTTCCAGCAACAGGGAGCAGCAGTGCACTTTTACTGTTTCTGCTGTGGTCTTAAACTCATGGAACATTTAGAACATGATTCATGAAGAACACAAAGTAAAGACAGATTCACAGTTGCTGGATCTGAAAATCCACTTTAAAGTTAAACAGATGAACAACATCTCTAACTAGAAAAACAGAAAAGAAAACATATTGAATGGAAACGTTCAGCTGAGGAGGAACACCCCTCTCCTTTGGCCTTTTCTCTCCTCCCTGGGTCTGAGTTACGTTTGGAGGAACAAAGATCATCTGCTGTCCATCTGGACACCAAAAACCCCTCATGTTCCTCAGCTTCTTAAGTTCCCCGTGGACAATCCATTCCCTCTGCAGCGTAACATCCCCCACCCTTCAGTGATCTCCAGCCCAAGGTTTCAAAGTTCTGCTCTCAAAGCCCCAGAAATATGGCTGCCTATGAAAGTTGAGGATGGTCAGCGGTGGGTGTTGTCGCGAAATTTAGATTTCTCTTTTATTATATATTAATTTATCCTATTTACTCACTATAAAAGTTTTCACTCAGTCTGTTTCGTAGACCAGACATAGCTTCTTCCCATAACAAATCAGATTCTTTCTCAAGGTTTATTCATAACATGTTACTGTTAACCGAAGTGTCTGTAATTTGTTTTGACTCTGACTGCTTTCCATTGTTGTAAGTAGAGGGAACGAACGCTGCTTATGCAGAACAGGGCTGAATGCTGTTCCATAAGGGCTGTATGATGAACTGTTTTACTGAAACATTAAAACACCAGTTGGTATCCACTTTAAAGATTCCTCAGTGCTTTGAATAAAACGGCTGAGCTAAAGTGATAGAAACCAAAGGATGTGTTTTTTTTATACCAGGAATCTGTCATTAGCCTGTTTCCCACTGAAAATAGCGCGTTAACGCAGGTTTTTCCAACGTGGGTCAATCGGCATTTTCCGCATTCCCACTGGCAAACAAAAGCTGGTCTAACTCTCTGATCTCTATTTATTCACTGGATTGCTGATTATCCGTCCGAAGTAAGGTGTTGAAGTATAGCCACTGGCTGCCATATTGGGACTCCCTAGTTAGAGCGGTCTCACTGTAAACAATCTGTGCGCTACATCATTGAACAATGATGATGTTGTCATTTTCAGGAGACGTAAGACTTTTAAAATAAAGATAAATTGATCACTTTGACACATGCTGGCTGTTTCATAGCATCAGTAGATGACTTTAATTACTCATGCCTTTCACCTGCTTTACTCTTTCCAGCTCCTAATCATCACTCATCTCATCCACCTGCCAGTTGTCCTTATATTGGGCACAGTTTCAGCTATCATGGCTAGATCATTAGATGGTGTTTTTCTGTTCAGTCTATTCAGTTCTGTTTATTCTAAGGTTCATGTCCTGGATCCTGGCGGCCAGAGGAAAGAGGCTTTTGTGTCTGTCTCGTCTCCTGCTCGTCCACTGTTCCTCCCCTGCTGAGTCCTCAGCGTTTTTGGCTCTTTACGCGGGGAGGTTCAGTTTTTATATCGGTAAGCCTGGCTCCAAGGTGGAGACCAGTTTAAAGGTCCTGCTCAAGTTCTGGTTCCACGTCCTGTCTCGGCTACCCTCTTCCACTGAGTCTGCCTGTCTGCACCCGATCCTGTCTTCTCCTGTGTGTGGCCACCTGGTCACACTTCTGGACTGAACCTGCCTGGGAGCTCTAGGATGCCTGGAAGCCTGGATCCTGCCTTTTCTGTCTGTTCCTGCCTGCTCTGCATCCCTGTCCAGGATCGCCACTCTGTCACTCGGGGTGACGTGCGGTGCGTCAGCTGTCAGCCCATCTGCTGGATCGCACCCCCTTCGAGGGTGATGGACTGAACTGTTAAACCAGGTAAGTGACTCACTGAGATTATCATCTTCTGTCAGATGATCGTGGTCACTTACCTGTGTTTCTCCCACAGAGTGTCAGAGATTGGGCGGTGGCCCACCCCCCCTCCTGCAGCATCCGTGAGCCGCAGATCCTAGCAGCTCCACTTTAGTTTTGTTTGTTTATATTTAATAAACACTTTAAACTTTCCTACTGACTGTCTCACCTTGAATACTGGGTACATGTGTCCCATTTCATGACAGTGTTAATGAAGCAGAATAGTACAGAAGTTCCAGAATTAGTAAATTGATGATGTAAATGTAATATGCATGTATTTATCACAATTTTTTATTACATCTGATCATTCAAAAAAACTATACATACAAACACACACATACACACAAAAACACAGGCATACACTATCCAGTGATTGATTTATTGAAATATATATATATATATATATATATATATGTATATATATATATATATATATATATATATATATATATATATATATATATAAGGGTCAAATGTTGAGTGC
>NW_015152329.1:0-33711 GCF_000732505.1 Cyprinodon variegatus
CATGGTGTTCATAGAAGTCCAACAACAGAACACCACTGGAGTTCAGGTCATGTGGGACATTGCTTCCAACCATGCCTCCCCAGGTCTCACTGTCATTGCCCACGTGAGCGTTGAAGTCCCCCAGAAGAACAAGGGAGTCCCCATGACGGACACTCTCCAGTATCCCCCCTAAGGACTCCAAAAAGGGTGGGTAATCTGAACTGCTTTTTGGTGCTTAAGTACAACAACAGTTAGAACCTGCCCCCCACATGTATGCGGAGGGAGGCCACCCTCTCATTCGCCGGGGTGAACCCCAACGTACAGGCACCAAGATGAGGGGCAACAAGTATGTCCACTCCTGCTCGGCACCTCTCAACAGGGCCAACTCCAGAGTGGAAGAATGTCCAGCCCCTCTCAAGGAGACTGGTTCCAGAGCCAGAGCAATGCGTCAAGGTAAGTCCATCTATCTCTAGCCGGAACCTTTCAAACCTTGCACCCTAACTCAGGCTCCTTCCCCACCAAAGAGGTGACATTCCATGTCCCAAGAGTCAGCTTCTTCAGCCGAGGATCAGAACAACCAAGTACCCACCCTTGACTGCCACCCATCACACATTGCACCCAACCTCTTAGGGGGTGAGCCCATTTGAAGGTGCACCCATGTTTCTTTTTGGGCTGTGCCTGGCCGGACTCCATGGACCACGGCCACAAGGCGCTTGTCAGCATGCCCCACCTCCAGGCATGGCACCAGAGTGGGGCCCCGATGACCCGTGTTTGGGCGAGGAGATCACTAGGTCCATTTGTCGTACTCATCATAAGAGGTCTTTAGGCTGCTCTTTGTCTGGTCCCTCACCTAGGACCTGTCTGCCTTGGGTGACCCTACTAGGGGCTATTAAGCCCCCAGAAAGCATAGCTCCTAAGGTAATTGGGACACTCAAACCCCTACACCATGATAAGGTGGCAGCCCAGGGAGGGGTTTAGTCTTAATCTCTCTTCTATTAAAAATGGACCCAATGTTGAAGCAGTCCTGTCCCGGAAATCAATCTGCTGTCACTGGATGCCCTTGTTAGGCCCAATCTTAAAATCCTGTGTGTGAAGGTTGACTGTACTAACTGATGGTGTGAACTTTCAATCATTAACCTTTCCCTGGATCCTTTCCTGGGCTGGACCACAGTCTGAATGTACCCTGCAGCAAGACTTGAAATTTGATGTTCACAGGTGTTCTCCATAGTCCAACTGACTTAAAGCTAAACCACATCTCTATATGTGTGATGTTGGTAGAGAATCACATATTTTCTTTACTGCCAAAGACTTCTGGCTGTAAATGCAACTATACACAATATCTCTCTTGTGGCTTTACACTAAAGAACTACTATTTTCTACTCTGTACAATATATTAGGTCTCCCGCTTTACCCCTCTTAACACACTTCATCTTTTTTATCCACCTACTCCTGAGTTATCTTTGTCTTAAACTTATGTATATTCTATTCCTTACAAAACACTTCAGCTTCATCCTTTACTCTCCACTTTTCTTCTCCTTTCATAGCTATTCCCTCTCTCTGCAGTCTGATCTCCCTCTTGTCTTCACTCATCTCAATTCCTCCTCCTTCCCTCACCTCTTTCACTCCTACAATAACAGAACGAAATGGCATAAGCATCTGTGTCATCAGCGCAGATTAATGTTCTAATAATATTCACAGATGTCATTTCTAAATTCTCAATTTGTTTATTTTTTCTCTCAGCTTCTCATGGTTTCAACCTCTCTATTTTGTTTCCTTTGCCTTCCTGTCAATAAATCACAGGAGCAATCACAGGCTCATCATGGACTTCAAAGCAGCCACTTAAGACAGCCTCTCATTCAAGTGACACACACACACTGCTCTCCAGCTGTGGTGTTTTTGAGTCATTCTTAATCGGGATAATTACACATGAGAGGAACTAAATGAGCGAAGGGTTTAGTAAAACCCGAGCAGGACTGTGAGAGGCGATAGAGGGAAAGGGAAAAAAATGAGCAGGGAGGGGAAATCCAGCAATCCTGACACATTTATTCATTTGCTTATTATTTTTGCTGCTGTAGCTGTTTGTTTACTCATTAAAGATAATCCAATTAAAGCACTTAAGAGCAGCTTAAGAACAAGCACACACACAGAAATATTTCAGAGTGGCTCCAGTCTTGGAGAAAGGACAGGTTGTGGTGCAGTCTGGAAAGTCTGCAGTTTTCCACCCCCTCCCTTCTTTACAAACAGGGCTGGAGGACAGAGTGCCAGGGGCTTGGTGTGCTGAGACCATAACATGCCACCATGGCGACTTCATATTGGCTCGGGAGCTGGTCCGCACTACCCCCCCCACCCTCTCACCCCCCCCTGTGGTGCTTTCCTGTTGCGTGTTGGCTGACTGGTTCCTCAGTGCACATATGCCCACTTACACTGTGTTCTCCTCTAATTAGCTGCTCTTGTCTATACGGACACACTGACTTTGTTAAAACATTACTATGCTTTCACTGGCACGTTATCATCTTGTTAAAAATGCATCCACCTCAGACCATTCAGCAAAGAGGGGGTGATGATCCTGGCCTACAAAGAAAACATGTTTTTTTTTTTTTTTAAAGCAAACTATACAAATCTGAGGATGAAGGACTCTTTAGACTGTTTTCGTTGGGTCATTTTCTTTCTTTTAAAATATCCTTTTTCTACAGTGGGAAACCAATGCTTCTCTTTGTCTAATCAAATTTCATTAACTTATCTTCACAGATTCTACTGACAGGGATGCCGCAGGATGAAAGAGGATCCAAGTGACTCTCCTTTAGAGTTTCATCATTAATTATTAGTCTCTGGTTCCTCTAAGGAGAGAAGCTGATGACAGCTAATTAAGAATGAAGTGATGTATATGCTCCCCCTCCCCATCTCTCCTTTCTCCCTGAGCCTCCTCCCCTCCCTGTCCACCTGCCAAATCACACACTGGAGCTTAAAGATATTAGATATCCCAAAAACAACTGCAACACAAGATGTGTCTCCAAAACGGCCTAAGAAGATCCTAACGTAGCTAATTCAGCTACAAATTGAGCATATTAATAAGGTTATATCATTAATATGCTCAATTTGTAGCATATTAATATATCTATATGAAAGTCCAAATTGGTATAACCCTAATCTTCAGCTCCCTGTGCAAATTCTCCATAATTTCTCTATAAAAAGTAGATTTACTTTGTAGACACATCTACACATCTTTGTAGACAAATTATTTAAATAATAACTAATGTACTTAGTTTTTTCAATTACCGCTTATTTTCAAACTCCATTCAAAAAACCTAAGTTCAAATCCAGGCCTGGATTTGAACTTAGACCTTGTTGATGCAACGCTACATTGCTAACTGCAGCATCACCTAGTAGTCCAAGAGTAGCTTATATGTAATATAGATGTTTCCTAAATTGAAAACTGGATTTGGAACATTTAGTGTTAATAGAAGAATATTCGGCTTCAGTTTTACAGTGCGCCATGCTCTAAGACCACCTTATGTAATTAATAATAATAACAATGATTTAAATGCTACATTTGACAAACTATGTCACAGAATCTGTCAAAAATCCATCCTTAGACCACTTTTTGTAAATGAGAATAGGTCACAGGAGTAGGAAATTAGCCACCCCTCTGCTCTACAGACAACACCCTCCTGCTTATTCTGGTGGGTCCCAGGCCAGATGGGAAATAACATCCATTCAGCTAATTCTAGTTCTTCCCTCACTCAGCAGGACATGTCAGAAATTGTCAGTCTTTCTGTTCAGATGCACAAACAACCAGGCTGATCCCTTTTGAAGCTGCTCCAACGCAAGCTCCCCTTTAATGATGAGGTTGTCCATACTCAGGGCATATCAGTTTATTAAAGTGCTTGTACAAAGGCAGAATTAACAGGGTCAGCGTCATCAAGTCACAACCAATCAGATAATCAAGGAGGTGATGCAAAAACTTCAAGCGACATGTCCTTGTTTTTGTAATTTTGTAGTTCGTGAAATTGTCAAAAGACTCTCCAGTGAACGATTTCTACCGGTTTTTCTAAAACCTCTGAGGATATAAGGTGTGCCCTTTAGTACGTTCTTTTTTTTTTTTCATTGTAACATTTCTCCATTGTGGTCACATGCTTGTTGCTATGCTAGCAGAAAAGTGCTTTTGCATTATTGGTAATTTTGGCACTGAGAGTCATTTATCATAAAGTCCAGCCTCCTGTGCTGTGATTGGTCAACAGCAGTTTACCAGACTGAATTACGCTGCCTGCAATTCAGTCTTGCTCATCCCATTTCTAAAGGCTGGTTTATGCTGGATGCCTCTATGTTACCCATGGAACATTGCTGACACAAGGTTTACAACATTTTATATTCCAAACGGTTGTACCTAATATTCTGTCCATTAATAGGGAGGAGCGTAGGGCACATACCGCACACTTACATCACCACAATACAAGTAGAAGTAGAGAACAAAGTTTTTTCCAACGTTTTTAATGCCTTTTCTCCTCATTTGTTACAGCAATTTCCTTCTAATAGTTGTCATGTCGTATCTTTGATACGGCCATGTACACATTAAGGGTTAGTCCATAGTCATTCACAAATTGTGCTAGCGTACGTTATTTTCATTCTGGTGTCAGTCCCTGAAGCTGATATCTGGTGTAGCATTGCTAGTGTTGTTTGTAAGCCAGTCATCACAAAGGTAAAGCTAATCAGGACTTTCCCTGCGACTTCATTAACTTTCCTTTTTTTTTTTTACACCTTACCAAATTCCAAAATTACAGCATCATAAGCAATTATGGGGTCTCCTTCAACATGACTGCCTCACTAAAGGACATCTCAGATAGTGGTTCCTTTCAAAGTAAGAGTTGGAAAGATAGATCCAGCAGTTTCCCAAGCCTTATGCTCTCAGTTTTATATTTACTCCTCATATTAATAACTGACACTAAATTAACGACACAAAATGCTGGCATCTTCCTGGTAGAGATCTGCTAGAAATGTTGTTTTTTATTCATAAGATTACAGTGAGATCTCAGGGAACAACAGAGTATCCCTGAACAAGTCAGAAACAAAACTGTTACGTAAAATTTTAATAAAATAAGAGAAAAAACAATCATAATTAAATCAAAAGCTCATTGTTTACTTGAGATTTGTGAAAGAAAACGAGTCTTATGTGACATTTATTGCAATTAGTTACCTATACTGTCTATCTTTATTGCTATTGACTTTAAAAACAAAAAACGTGACAAACAAAAGTGTCATATTGGTTCGTTTGTTCCTGTGGTCTCTGCTTGGAGATGGTTCATTCTTTCTCCCCAGTTTGTTGTGTTGATTCAGCTGCACTCAGGTCCATGAAGAAGTGACTGGTGGATAGATCATCATGTCAGTCCTGCTTTTTCTCCTCTTTCCTCAAACCGTGATGATGATGATGATGATGATGATGTCTTTATGACACGTCCCCCGGGCAGAGTAGGAAAAGGAGCCAAACAAAGGCGGTGAAAATAGAAAAAGGGGAAGTGAGGTGTAATTTTTAAGGTTTGTGTATGGAAAATTGTGGCATATGACCACAGATGGACAGCAATTATGGCGTTCCCAGCAGGGCAGATGACCTGAAAACTGATCTGATCTGCTGCAGGGGAAGCAAACGAAAACCCACCCAAATTTTATATTAAATCACTCTATATAGATTTTCAAGAAAGATAAATAATGAATCATGTCTTTATTTTATTTTAGAATTTCCACCACCGCTTCTTTTTCCAAACCTCGTCCCCTGCCATGCCCCCCTTGCTGAAAGCTTCCTCGCTCTCTCTCCCTTGAATTTGGGGCAACTCCAGCAACAGTAACACCAGTGGAGGAAATCATTTGTGCCTCCAGGCGAGTCATTACAGAGGCAGAGTGTGAGATTGCAGTGACAAAACTCTGTCTCTGGCCTCATGACCAGCCAGAGACCAGCACGCTTCTCCACACTCATTTCTTCAAGCCTCCTCTCCCTTCAAGTTTCTTTCTTTTCTACATTTCAACCTTGCCCTTCAAATTTCATTAATGCAAACATGGATCACACCCATTCCACTCTATTTTTATTTTGATACCTATTTTAAAAGAATAAACTCAGATTATTTAAAACTGGAAGTAAGTTTGGCAGTTTCTTAGGTTCATCAATTCTGCAGGAAAGCGGGGAGGCCAAATAAGCAGACAGGGTCATAGAGAATCAGAGCTTCAGCCACAGAAGAAAGAGTCCCTCAGCAGATGGTAAGGCCCCGACTGAGTCCCCGTCTCAGCATCATGGAGTCAGTTTGTGTTTACATGAAGATATGGGGGGAAAGTGAGACAGCTGCAGGAGGTTCTTCAAGATGCTCAGCCCACCTGGCTCAGGAACATGGGGGTATGGTGATATGAAATGTTTACTCATGTCTGTTAAGGTGAAAGGGATTCCACCTTAAATGTTTAGTCCTGAGAACCTCTGAACAGATTTGTATCTTTTGCATGATTGGAAAAAATAAAGTAATTTAAACGAATAAACAAGTGAGATTGAGACTTTCAGTGTTTGATGGGCTGGGTTATTACCCTAAATCTAGAAATTGGATTAAATGCTTTTCAAGCTGAACAAGGATAAGAAAATAAACCATTGTATTGGAAAATACTTGGATTCCCAGCATTTCCTTTTCCTTCGATCCTGTCTTCTTTTCTCTTCCACCCGGCCAATTATTCTGTTTTCCCGTTATCAACTCTTGATAATTTGTCTCTCTGTTCCTTCTTCACTCCAATTTTTTTGCCCATCCCTTCATCTATTTCTTTCTTTATCTCAATTAACGTTTATATTATTAAAAAAAGGATTGAATGTGAAATCTTGACATGGAAAAAAATGTTTTAATCTTATAAAAGACCCCAAAAAAGACTCCTCTTTGTAGTCTGTTTATGCCCTTACTGACCAGAAGATGTCACCTCTGTGTTACATAGGGCTACACACATGCACACACACAGTAAGCATGTATGTGCAAAGCTGGGCGCTATAACCCACTGATGTCCAGCTGCTCCTGTCAACACTGTACTACAGCGTGTAATTCACCCTCACACAAAACGGCAGCTGAGTCCTTACCAGAGCTCCAACCCAACCTCCCCTTATACACACAAACCCTATGCACAAACACACACTACACACAAAAATGAAAGATATCCTAGGAAATTAGAATAAAAAAGGAGGTTAAACGAAGAAATGGAAGTGGACAGAGAAAACGTCAGGGAGCTGTGTTAGATCAGGGACAGTGAGAGCTGTGAGACAAAAAGAAAATCAAAACACAGATAGAGGGTGTCTGTGCCGTGTTTAAGTGGCCAAATCAAGGGACCTCCCCTTCAAAGAGAGAGCTGGTGTGTGTGTGTGTGTGTGTGTTTAAACAGGGAGGGTAGAGGGGGTGCACATTGACAGACTGAGTCCAAGTTCCCCTGCAATTATCAACTTACCCACACTCCCTCCTCCTCCTCTTCCCTCTTCATCCCCAGAGAGGCCCAAGCTGCTGTACCCATCAACAACTCATTCAGGCTTTAACAAAGCACCACCACGCCTACCGACACACAGACCCACACACAGACCCACCAACATCCCCTCACAGACACCCACTTTAATACTACAGCTTCTACTTTTTGCCTCAAATTCACCCACAAAACTGGCTAAGAATATATTATCTGTAATCTTTACATCTCATGTTCAGAGTTCTTGTGAAAGTAACAAACATCCTCCCTTCTTTTAGTGAAGAAGGAAACTTTGCAATGCATGATGAAGTAAAAGGAATGGGCAGACGGACGGATGATAAACAATAAAGGATTGATCGGATGGACAAATAGCTGGGCAGATGAATGGATGACGCATATTGATGTTTGGATGAACTCATTTAATACTAAATGGGTTTACTTTTGGACAGCTCAACTTTAAAAAAAGATTGGATGCAAAAATATTCTCCGATACTCTCCTTTTTTATTTTTTCCATATCTATCCAGAGCTTGAAACTAAATAAATCTGAGTCTACATTATCCATAACTTTCTAAAGTTAACACCAAAAGGAGCAAACTCGCTCTCTAGTCTCAGATCTACATCCACGCAGCAATATCCATCTTTGAGTCTGACTGGACTCTGGTAGTGTGAAGAAATCAGGAAATTGAGTTTGTGAGTGTGCATGTGTGCAATGTACGTGGCTGGCATGCGCCACTCCATATGCTGAACATGCCCCGAGGCCATTGTCTCACCTCCGGCTCTCTTTATTGAGGATCCCTGCCTGGACAATATATGCATTTGTGCCTGCATCTACATGCAAGCGTGTGTTTATTCACTAAGCCTTGAGTAATAAGGCTGGCTATGGTGCATCAGAGATAAGGCATTAGGCTGTTGACCTCTAACCTCTGCCTCCGTTTAATACGGAAAATCGTTCACTAACACCCAGGAGAGGCCGTGTTAAGGGGAGCAAACTGCTTAATGAAATTGGCACGTGGAGGAGTGTGTGTAAGTTAGCATTATAAAACAGCTGTGTTCAAATTGCTGTTCTGTGTTCTGAATTAAATGAAATTAACCACATGGAGGATGTTAAAGCTTTTTAATAACTTTTAAAAGGTTTTTTTTTTTTTTTTAGGAGGAAACTGTCTTTCTTATTCCTTGGTTGCAGTTTCTAGTTGCTGTAACCTCTTTTAGATTTAAGCACTCAGTTGTTTGAATAATTTGTGGATGTTGGTGTTTGGAAATAATTCAGCTAGATCAACAAAGTGATATTTAGAAAAGAAAAGCTGATTATTTCCTTCTTTCAATTTTACTGTCTATAAGTTGGATAAGGAATGAAGTCGAGATATATTTGACTTGTTCTTGGATTTTTAAGGTGTCCTTTATATGCTGAAGTTGATCTTTATTATTGTGTTTTAGACATATGTAGCCATAACTGGAGATTATTTTACTAGGACTATTCATCTTCTCCTACACAGGAATAGTTGTATCTCAATGAAACAATGTCAGTTTATCATAAAAACCAAAAGAAAAAATACATATTTGCAAGTTTGCACTACTGACTATTAAAATTAATAACTCAACTACATCTTTGAATAAATGTGCTTTTTTCCAAATTAATTCAATTTCATTTTTTTCCAAAGAAAAAAAAAAAAAAAAAAAAAAAAAAAAAAAAAAAAGAATAGATCAAAAAACAAGAATGAATGTATATATATATATATATATATATATGTACACACACACATACTGGTTAAAGTTCAAAGAATAAAATAATTGTATAGATTGCAAATGCCAGTGGGAGAAGGAAATAACTAAGATGTTGTTATGTATAAATTCCTCCTCAAAATAAATTAAAGTAACCTGCTAAAGCTTCCTAATCATTCTATTTATCGAACTTTAAGATTCTATAATAGAATCTTTAATCTTAAAATGACTAGAGTTTAATGACTGCCTAGATTATATAGAAATATGTTATATGTCTATATTTTATTCTCTTTTTTGGGGATGATTCACATTATTTGCACTACTAAATGTGATTAAAATAGAAAAAAAAAACACAAAAAGATTTAATTAACCTGTGCTTCTGCTCAAAGTCAGCAAATCAACCACCATTGGCTCATCAGTAAGAAATACAGGACTGATAGGAAAATTTAAAATAAAAATCTAACAGCCCATCGAGACTCAGAGTGATTTTATTTTCTAACTGATCAGGAATGTCTTGATTTATCTCAGCTACTCATTTATGGTGTTTAATCTGTTGCATTTAGTGACAAAATCTTTGACAGCGTCCAGAGCTCCATATATGAAGCTGAAGTAATTCTGTGCTTCACTACTGGTTTTTCAGAATATGAAAGGTTATTTATTTTCCAGCTCACAACAGAATCATACATGCTATTTTAAAAACAGTAGCTGGGACAGAGCCTCCCATTGACTGGGGCTGAACTGGGCTGACTTAAAGGCACACACATGCAGATCCACAGCAGACTGCTGTCCAGGGACAGCCCATACAATACATTTGAGTTTAGCTGAGAAAGAGAATAAAAGGGCTTTCAATGCTTTTTGTCATCATGTTTAAATAGATGAAAAAAAACAAACAGGGAATGTTGAAAATACATATCAAAGATTATTACATAACATTTCAAAGATATATCATGTTCCATTGTGTCAGAACAGGGGTTGATTGATATGGGTGATTACAATACACCACTAACCAAACAAAGATTAATTTATGATATTGGGGCATCAAACCAATCAAGCCAGAAATAGCATAGGGAGGTTTGTAATTTAAAAAGCTTTCTCAAATAGAGCCAAGGATGGAGGTAAAGTTAAACCACAGTTTTTATAAATAACTGAGAAAGAGCAAACATCTTCTTTTTCTGATGTTTTGTATCCATTGAGTAGACCAATGATTTTTCTCAGTTCGGCTACAGGTGTTATCATTTTCAAAATCAACATGTTTCTTAAGTCCAAACAATTATACCACACTGTATGATGAATTTAGCATTTTATAGATTTTTTTTAAATAAATGTTCTTTGTTCCAGAAATAACAGTCTCTACCCAAATGAAGAGAAATCTTGTAATAACAAGGTCACAGAGATCATTCAAAGACGAAGGGGTATAATATTGAAGCTACACCTCTGAACATGGGAATATAAATGTTTTTTCTCAAAAGGACAATAACCTAAAGCAAACTGTAAAAAAAAATAAAAATAAAATTACAAAGTGATTTAAGAACAACAAATTCAATGTTTTGAACAATGAGAAAGTGAACGAATTTAAATACAACTTACCAACAAATGATTCTGGTATTTACTTTGAAAATTAAAAACAGATGGAAAACAGGAAAATAATGTTTGATTTGTTGTCAGACAGTTGAAAACAATAAACAGAAGGAGCAAAGAAGGGCAAGAACCACATCCAGATAGGTAAACATTTTTACATTTCAATCTTCAATCTATAAAATGATACAACGCAATAATGTGACCAGAATTAAACCTGACCCATTCAACTATATCACCTAGATAACATTAATTTTATCCAGTGTTCTGTAGCAGACTTTGTTCCTGTTAAAGGTTCCTACTTCAAGCAGTTATTTGAAAAATAAAAAATACTGAATAGTTTGTGAAAGCATTGCCCTTATTTTCTAGTACCGGTATATCCTTTTTTTGAAGTAGCACATTTTTAATGATTCCATAAAAGTCTAATGCAACATTTAATTTTTTGCTTTTTATCAGTGATAGTTGTGTGTCTCAGGTAGTTTAGTGGGTTTGTCCTGAACGTCAAAGACATCCTGTAGCCTCTCCTCCTGCACATTAGGCTGTAAGTGGAGGCGGAAGTGTATCAGATGTGTGTGTGTGTGTGTGCATGTTTCTGCTGCGTGGGGTATCACTTCAGCTGTATTGGGGTCAGGTTGGGAAATATAGAAGCTTCCAGGCACTCAACACGTAATTGAAAATCTATTTCGCTCAAAGTGAGGAGAGGGAGCGAAAGACTAGAGAACAAATGAAAGAAGGGAGCAAGATGGGAGAAGGAAAAGGTGGAGGAGGAGGAATAGGAATAGGGAGAGGAGGGGTGTGGGGGGGGGGGGTGTCAGAGAAGACCAAAAGATAATAGTTGGGGAGGCAGGCTGGAAACGGAGAATGAAAAAGATATTATTTTAAAAGGTGGAGTGCGAGACAGTGGAAGAAGTAGGTGGAGGTGAGGGAAGGACAAAATCACTTTTTCATTGCCACCCTAAGTGGATAAAAAGTGAAGAGGACGGCTGTGAACAGTTCATTTTTCTATCCTGGTAGAGTCATCCTGCCCATATTATCCAGCCCCTTCTGATCTGTCACTGTGTGTGATCTTTACAGGTAACACGTAACTCCCATTTTCAAGACCTCATTACAATTTGGAATGAATCTGTCACTTTCATACGTTATTCAACGATAGAAAAAGAGTACTTATAGGGTCAAATCAGGAGCTATTTAAAATTTGCATTATTAGGACACAAATACAGATGCAATGGTGTATTTACGGACAATAAATTTATAGATTTTAAATATTGATATTAAGAGCAAGAAAAGTGTATCTTTTTCAGCTTTCCAGCCCTTGACCTTGATCTGACACTGGATGATACGGGATATAGAAATACACCTGTTCCTTATGCTTTACGATCAACTGACCCATCAAACACTAGTTGGTGGGTTGTACAGTAGAAGACCCACCAGCCCCTCATTCATATAAAGAGGTAATTACAGAAACATGATACAATTGACAATACAGGAAGGACTGCGACTAAGTAATAAAAACCTGAGCTGCAGCACCACTGAAAAATCCATCCTTCTCGGTCCAGTACATGCATCAAAATCAGCTAATACAGGTTATTCAAAATAATCTAATGCACGTCATAAAATTTTAATCCCGGTACACATCAACTTAGCTTCATCAAGCTGCAGAATTTACTGAAATGAACTTATGGTGCATTCACACCAAAAGTGTTCTGGGTTTCAGAGGATATGATTTACTAGCAATAACTATGTACTGTAGGAAGGCATTAAGCAGCGTCAAGAGGTCTTGCATCTCATCCGACTGTCTGGAGTGGTAAATCCTGGCGTCTGAGCATCAGTGCATCCGTGCTTTCGATGCTGCAGTTCAGAAATCTACAGCTTGATGCTTTTCATTTACAAGGAAGAGAACTTTGATCATTATTACATCTCAAAGATATTTTCTTACTGAATTGAGTTGAAACTATTTATAAATTTCAAAATTAACAAAAAAAAGTTAAATTAAAACCTGTAAGCATAAGACATTCAATTTTATATTTTGGTACTTGCAGTTGCAAACCCAAAAATGCTTTATATTCCCTTCCAGCAGCAGGAAATCCCTGACACCCTGGCTGGCTTCAGATATCTTTGATCTTTTATTGGGGAGTCCCATCTCTGCCCCCATGCCGGTATGTTGCCACTCTGAACAAGATCAGAATATTTAAGAAGGATCTTAATCCTGATGAACCGCACGGGGGAAGTTTTGCTGGGTACTTTCTCACTTAGAAATGTGTTTAAACTATTTTTTTCCAACTCATCAACACAAATAAAGCAAAGAAACTTTCCAGATTGCAGTGAAAGAACAGAACAACTCAACAACAGAGCATCTGAACTCAAAATGCACAAGCATCCAAGTTGAGGTTTTGGATGCTTTTTTGATGCTGGAGACGCATTCAGTGTAAAGGCAGCCTTAAAGTTAGAAAAATACATCTTCCATCTTATATTAATTCAGCAAATTGGAAGCCTCATCTCTTTGGAGCTGTTACTCCACTGCCTGCTCTAAAAGGCACCACAACACTCATTAGTGGTTCTTTCAGTTTCCAAGTGGTCCAAGCCGAATTTCTAATTCAGCTTGGACGCTTGTGCATTTTGCCCCACTGAGCAAAAATTGGTTGAAAAGACATTGAAAAGACGACATGATTCACATCCAAACGAACTCCTACATTTGGTTGAAAAGTAAAATGTGAAAAGTCGTAATTTTCAGATCATTAAAAAAGCACTGAAAACGATTGAAAAGTTGTTACTGAAAGAAGGCATGAGACACTGGAACCGTCTCCAGGGTAAGTCTATGATTGAAAAGGTGCTGTAGAATCCCATGGAGCTGCTCTGCACAGGCCTCAGGACTCTGGTTATGACAAGGACTTAGAGCCTCATTCTGATTCAGTCTATCCAGTCGCCTCTCAATTTGATTTCTAGAGAGACAGACAGGTGTATGGGGAAGGGAGACACATCATCTGTTAATTTGGTAGCTAAAAGAACGGATAGAGGCATGAGGTTTTAAGGCAGATGAGACATTTAAACTGTGTAAGATGTGTTTTGGTGAATTCAGGGAAGGATGGCTGTTTGACACTAGGCAGGCGAGAAGGAAGCTGAACCTTTCCCTTAACTAAACAGCAGCCAGTAGAACCACCTTCTGATTATTTCAGGGAAAGCCAAGGAGCTAGTGGTAGGCTTGCACAGAAGCATATCCACCCCACTGACACAGGTGAACATCCAGAGAACAGACATTGAGATAGTCGACTCTTATAAGTACCTAGGTGTTCATAATAAACTGGACTGGACTCACAACATTGATGCTCTCTATAAGAGAGGTCAGAGCAGACTCTCCCTGCTGAGGAGACTGAGGTCTTTTAGAGTGCAGGGGGTGACTCTGTTGTGGCATCAGCCATCTTCTATGGAGCTGTCTGTTAGAGCAGTGGCTTATCTGTAACTCAAAGAAAGTAGCTAGATAAGCTGATCAGGAAGGCAAGCTCTGTGATTGGATGCCCTCTGGACTCAGGAGGTCTGCTGGATAATGTTTCCCACCCAATGCATGAAGCTGTTGCAGAACTGGAGAGCTTCTTCAGTGACAGACTGCTGCACCCTAAACGCACCAGGGAGCATTATCACAGATCCTTCCTCCCAGCCACTGTAGGACTATATCCACCACTGTTCCCAACAACCTCAATAAGTTGTTACATTCGTGCTGATTTTTGCACAGTTTCTATCTGACTCAGTCAAATAACATGCTACTGTCATTTTGCACATCTCTGCTGTTGCTGCTATTTTCTACTATCCGTTACTGTAAAACTGTCCATCGCTGTATATTGATTATTTCTTCTCCAGGTGCACAGTTTTAGATTGTTAAAACACTTTACTGTACAATATTTTATTGTTTATCTTTTAACTCTACACTATTATGTTATTCTTATACATTTTTTCAAAGGTCCACATTTGTGTGACCATTTTTTCTATAAACTTTTTGCTGCAGTAAACACCAGAATTTCCCAATGTGGGACAATAAAGGGATTTTCTATTCTATTCCATTCTAAACAAAATTAAGTATGTGTTTAGTTCACCAGCAAAAGGCAAGCTTATTGGTATAGCTCAATTTAGTACAAGCACAATTGCTGTACAATAAAATAGAAGGAAAATAAGAGCGTAAAAAATGAATATAGAAATGAAAAACCCCAAAACAAAACAGTTTAGTAATACTGTAGGTAGACATAGTCCAAAAACAGCTCAATCGAGAAGATCCCACAAATTCCTTGCAATGTCAGATTGAGTGGAGGTTTTGGAGTACTCAAATGTAGAGACGGAAGTTGAAGTGGTGTCTTGCAGATTTAATCATTCAAAAGGGTGGCAACTGAGGCAAAAATCCAAAATACAGAAAATCAAAAACTAGAGGACATCAGGGAAAACACACATGAGGATCAAGAAACGACGAGGAACCAGCACTGAGGAACCGCACAGGGAGAGTATAAATGGTAGACAGAACAAAGACTGGGCTAACGAGCTGATAAGGAACAGGCGTGGATGGAAGTATCTAGAAGGGAGCTAGGGGGAAGGAGACTGACACAAGGGGTAACAGAGGGTGAACAAGAAATACACAAGAAGTCAAAAGGTATAACCAAAAACAACTAGAATGACACAAAATGGAAATGAAACCAATAAAAACTCAAAAAGAAAACTTAAAACAGATCCAAACCTATGCCGTGTAAAACTCAATAGCACAACTGGTAAATTCCTTTCTTCTTGAGTCCTTTCTAGTACAAAAAAATAAATATGAATCTTCAAATAGGCAACAACATGCAGGTCTTGAACATGGCTGGTGAGTAAAAGTCAGAACTCTGTAAGAATCAGTTATCCAATCATTGTTAGCACACAAACCAGCCTCCTAATAATCTCAGAATAATCTGAAAGTCCTACCCCTGCTCACGTTTTTTTTTTTTTTTTGTCAAAATGCATGGAGGGCTTTGATAATCTCAGAAAACAACTTAAAGTTAAATGGAAAAGGGATTAATATCTACCATTATAGCCAACTAAAAGCCAGTGCTTTTAGTCAAAAGTTGTAATCTTTTTTTCTTTTGTAGATTTTTTAGTCTGCTCGTTTATTTATTAATTACCAACTCCATTTATTTTAATGTTATGTAGTTCATTCCACACATTTTTCCCTGAACTGTATTCACCATCCAAACTGTACCTCTATAGCTCTATGATTATATTTGAACTATATTTACCCAATAAAAATGCTGTGTAAAAAAAAAAATAAAAAATTGCAGATGATTCTTTGTTCATTTGCTCAAGTCTGTATATGCGTGATAGATGGCAAAGTGTGAACATGTGTGTGTGTATGCCTGAGGCCTCTTCATCTCATCAGTAGAAATCTATTCTGCTCAGACTCATCCAATAAGGTCTGTAATGATACTCCACTCTAATATTGGGACTGTCCAAATTGAACACATTTAAACTTTAATGCAAGTCAAGTCCTGGGGAGAATGTAATCTGCTCCACTCAGTGTGTGGATGTGTGTGTGCGTTTTTTAAAGGTGGGGAACTCATGTGCATCTGTTTCTATGCAGTGTTGTAGCACTTCGGTTATTTCCTCTGTCGCTGCACTAATGAATCTAAATATGTTACATTACTTTAAAGGGGATGAAGCTTTGAGATGAGAACCAGTATGAGGTGTGGCTGCTGTGGTACCATGTTGAGCCTGACTGTGCTATAAGTAAATATATTGTACGATTTCGTTTCACAATTAAGCTTCAACAGACTTATGGTTAAATAATGTCAACCTTGCTTAAAATTGAAAGAATTTATCACATTTTGATTAACTGTTTTAAAACTCTATTTTATTTTTATTGATTAATTGAACCTCCTTTAAAAAATAGATTTCACTTGTCCATGAAGAATCCTCTTCCTCCTCTGTTTCCTCTTCCTTCCCAGGATGTCAGGGTCACATCAAAGGGATAGCCGTGACTTTTGACCGCTTGACCTCAGTTTACCAGCTTTTACGAGCGAACAGGGAGAGAATCCATTTACCACAGCAGCAACAAAAACAAAAACAAAGATGGAGAAACCAGAGCTCGAGGTGAAAGAAGTATCCGCTAACAGCATTTAGTTTTCATTGTGTTAATAGGTATAGAAATCAACGGGTATTTATACAAAGGAGAAACATTTTAGTGAATTAGTTTTGCCTTCAGATTAAATTTGAATCTAGGTTTTCATAGCTCATGAAAGATAATCGGGTAAACTGAGCATTCCCAAAGTGCTCACTGCTGTGTGAGTGCATTTTCGTCCAGAAATGGGGCTAACCTGCATTTAAAGCAGCCCTCGGCTATGCTCCCTGTTTTTGCCTTTCTCACAATGAGTAACTTATCTAAACCATCTCCTCTCCAGTACTTAACTTCAACTGCCTATTTATCCACTCTGGACTGCATGCAGGCACTTGTTAGTATTCTGGTACACACCTCAACAAAGCCATTATCATAAAAAACACACACATTCACATGCAGATGTATGGCTCTTAGCTCTGCAGCTAATGGTGCCAGCCACTTAATTAAGGTCACTTATGGACAAACGGTTAGTGCGGGTACTAATAACTATTGCCCAGACAATGTGAGTGTGAGTATGTACATGTGCTTTTGTGTGTGGTAATGATATTGCTGTAAAGCCTGACCTACAGTCTCCATTACCTCCAGCTTATTGAGTGGTTTGTTTTGCAGAGTGGCTCTTTGAATTGGGTATCATTGAAGTTCTGCTGGATGGACAACTGGACCCTTCAAAATATGCATCACAATACTTTTTTGGAAGGAGTTGTAACTGTGTGTGTGGCCCGGTTAAGAGGTATCCAGAGACCGGGAAAAAAAACTCTATCCCCCCAAAAAAAGTGTTTACTGTTTTCTCATTTAAACCTATGTGGAAACCAAATATCCGGGACATCCTTAATTTATGGCCCCATGCTTTCCTTGGTTTCTCCCAAAGTTCTTTGCTCCTTGCCTCCTTTCCGGAGCCTCTCCTCAAGTTGCCTCATCTAAAAACAATTAGTTCTCCAAAGCAGACTGGCCAGCCTGTCAGGTCATTAAGTGTGTGTCAGGAGTCTTTTTGTGCTGATATACACACTGTGTGTTGGGCGATGTCCCACTGGGGAGCGTAACATTACCCCCCTAACATCACCGCACAAGATGCTTCCGAAGTCTACCTGACCTTTCACCTTCAGCAGGGAGGATGAGAGGAAGCAAAGAGGTGGGGGCACCACTGTGCAGACATGGCAGCTCAGTACAGGTCACAGGAAATTATTTTGGGCTAAGTTACTACATTAGATGTGGTTCACTGGTGCACTGTAAAGTTACAGCTCCCAAAACACAAAATAACAGAAACAGCATATTTTCCCCCCATTTTAAAGGCTTATTACATGAAAATTGTTGAAGACCCAGATAGATAAGTATTGAGGCTGCTGTTTAATTTCTCCCTTCCTCCCATTTAGGTTTTGTTCAAACCTCCTTTATTTTTGCAAAATCTTTTAAACCCATATAATTAGCTGCTGCTAAAGAGTCCATCTCTCTTGGCAGTGCATTTTTGTTGATGACCAATGAAAATCAATATTCCTAAAATGGTGCTACCTCTATACATGGTGTAAAGCTCATAATTCTTCATACCACTGATAGATTTAGATTACTTCTAATAGGAAAGTGGACACTTTTTTTTCTTAAATAACAAAACACAGCATCAGTTTTGAAAAATCTTCCTTTTTTTGTAGTGTGTTTTAAAAGTAAACATTGGGCCAAGATGCGTACATGTTTCCACTGGTACTATCTGGTAATGGCAAGTAGGGTTTCCTATATCAAGACTTGGGGCTAATCATCAATCATAAAAGATAAATGATCTAATCTTAAACTCACTCCTAAATGTTGCTATGAAATACTATATTGAAAATGTTTGTTTTATTTGTTCATTCATGTCATATATGGGATTTGGTTCTGTTCTGTCATTTTGGTTTTCAGTTCTGTGTCAAAATGTAACCTTAATTCTGTAATTATTTTGCTTATCGTGATGAGAACCAGATTTTACTAAAGATGCTCAAAAGCAAAACATATGTACTTTTCTTAATCAAATATAAATTAAACTAAAAACTATTATTAGTTTTAATCTTTGACTTGTCCTTAAAATTCTGATTGGTTGTTTTTCTGACTCTCATTTTATTTCAGGGAACTAAATAAAAAAAGAAAAATGACAACCTCTGATCAAACAAAGATTATAATGAAAATTCTTGGGTAATCACATTTAATTACAGTAAAACTAGAAAATAACTAAATAGCTTTCAAAATTTTGTGATCAAAATGAACCAACACTATTTTTGTATCTATCTTAATTAGATTATTTTATACAACTAAAGGTTGTACATTGAGAAGCTTTATTATTATAATTTTGTTTTTAATTATTGTTTATTATTAACAGATCAGAATAGAGTAGAACAGAAATATCCTTCATTGTTTGCAAACTACAAATAGAGGAATGCAGATTAACAGAAAGGTACAAATTTTAAAAACAATAATAATAAGTACAATAAGTACAGCAAGAACAAATTTAGAACATCAGAAAAAAAATGTTGTACAGTTATTAAAGACAACATACATAGATTAACAAAAGGTACAACTGAGTAGGATTAATTAAAAATAAAATCACATATATTCATATATGTAAGCCAAAATAACTACAGACAATTTACAAAGGAATGAAAAAAAAAGAACATTTCTTGAACAGCAGGGATGTAAACACTTCTATCACTCTATTTATTTAGAAAATAATGCACATGTATGAAAAGGTACTATGTTTGTGAGAACTACACCTCATGGACAATTTTCTATAAAGCCATAAATAGCACCATACTTATTGAATGAAATAATCCTACTGCAGTTTTCAATAATTTTTTTAACATATAAAATACAGAAAACCTATGTACCGGTAACATAAAATTTGCAATAACAGATTACATTTACGGCCAAAAGCTTTAACTCTTTTTAAGCATTTTCAGGTATGCTTTGACCAATTGGTTCCAAGGTTAAAAACAGCTGATTATGTCCTCACTGGGACTCAACAGAAGACTTATTTCCTTCCTTTCTCAACTAGCAAGCACATCACACGTTGCATCTTTCATTTTCATAATTGACCTAAACAGTCAATTTTCCTCTTCCTTCCACTGCGTTTTTTAATTACCCCCATATTGTTTTTCTTCTTGTTTAGGTATTTTTCAATGTACATCTGCAGCAGACATAAACATGGTCTCACAATCAGGAGCCCAAAGTTCAAAGGTCAGATAAATAGTTGTGAGCAGGGTGGATCCCAAGAGAATGAATGAAATGTTTGGTTTTAGATGTGTAGCTCAAAGCTTTGTTTGAAATTTGTATCCTATTAATTTGAGACTACTACTTTTAGTTTTTGCTTGATTTTCTCCATAATAAGAATATTATGTAGTATTAAATTGCACTGCGTGTTGGTTTAGAGGCATTATATAGTCTTGGAAATTACAGCATAGTAAGTTTTGTTCATTGGCTGTCTTAATATAAACATCAGTCTTGAAACAGATCAGGCTTCATCCACTGATCCAGAACCCATGGTGCTTTGTGACTACAATAATAGAACATAAATATAAATTTTCTTAGCTGTGTATGATTTCATGCATGCAGTTGAAACCCATATTATGATCTTGTGCAAGGTCCTTATGGGGTAATAAATAAGGTTTTAATTAAAGAGACATTATGTACGTTTTTATTAAAAAATATCTGGGCAATGTTTGTGAAGTTGATATAGATATGAATATTACTTAAAAAAAACTAACAAAGCAAAGGAAAACATTCAAAATAAACACCACACCAAAAGTTTTGGAGGAAAGCTAACCCTAAAGTCCATGTACCTAATCCCTAGACCTAATTAAATCCCTTTGGTTTATCCTGTTCCTTGAGAACTAACCCTAATGCTAACAATGTTAATTATAGAAAGCTAAATCGAGGATAGGTGGATTTAATGTGACTTAATTAACTTCCCATTGTAACTGCCTTTACGTGGGTACGTCTGACAGATCTGAAAAGGCGTCATGTGACATGTGTTCAACTCCAAGTATCAACAAGTATCAACAGGTGCAAAAAGCACCTAAGGTCCTAACCTGACCTGTTGTTATTTTTCCATTACAAAATGCTTATATTAAAGGAAGAAACAGCCTTTCTTTTGATGTAAGTCTTTATTTTAGATTACTAACAAGCAGTTATTAGTTTAAAGCTCCTATTGATGACAGTTAAAACTTCTTACTTTGACCTGTTGTCTCTAAATAGACACTATCTGAAATAAAATGTATTCTCTCTCATCAGCAAACTCATCTGATTAACACAGTGTATTTATGCTGCCTATTAGGATTCGGTTGGTGCTCCTCCAGTTAAATCTATATCAGTGTAGGTAATATAAATGATCTGCCTGCCTGCTTCCACAATTCATGTGAAATGGATATGAGAACACAAAATGTATGAAACTGTGGAGAAGAGGGACCAAAATTAAGGCTGAAGAAGATCCTTAAAAGAGGATTAGAAGAAAAAGAAGAAGATTGGTGAAAGGATAAAAAATGGATTATGGTTATGTGAGTGACTGGCAGTGGTAGTTTGCATATTCTGCATATGTGTGTTTGATGCGACTGAGTTGAGCACAACCACTGAGTTTAGAGAGTTTACATTTATTTGTTGCTGTTTTTATTCTGCAGCATGTCATTCACAATTTCTGAAAAAGAAAAAAGGCTTCTTAACCCATACACTCGTCAGTGTGTGCGGATGTGTGTGTGTGTGCAAACCTCTTTACATGTGATAATGACAGCTGTAATTCCTGTCTGATATACTCCACGCTCTGGGACTTACTGGTTACATGTTTTCTGGCAGTTTGCTTGTGAATGTGTGTGTTTGTGTAGACGCACCAGATATATGCATGCAGAGTAGACACGCTTTACAAGCTCTTTGTGTGAACACGGGAACGAATCAGAGAGGGATAATCTGAAACGTGTGTGTATGACAGGGAAGTACTGTGTGATGAATGGTCTATGACAGGTGTCTGGGATGCGATCTCCAATTATCACACTTTAATACCTTTCTTTCCTTTTTCCCACATAAACACACACCTCAACATGGATTGGCACATCCAACTGGGTGGAGTGCAAATTTAGCAAAAAAAGAAAAAAAGGGAATCTGGTGAGTTTTAGTGATTTTATGTTACTTTTGTCAATATTCTATAGTTGAAACTAACGGCTGCAACAGCTTTAGTTCTGGTTTCTATAACTTGAAGATTTAGTTGTAGTTTTTTTTAGGTCATAGGTTACATTTTAAGGGTTTTGGTTGTGTTCTGTAACTTTAGGTTTTCACTTTTAGGTTTGGCTAAATGTTACCTTAATTCCTGCATCAATTAAAATATTGTGATTAGTGTTTTGACTGGTGTTCTTTATTTCTATAACTGTCTGTGTGCTGGTGAAAATAAACTGTGTTTACCATTGGAGATGGTGTAACAGACACAAAAACCACAGTTTGCTTCATACATCAAAACAAGCAATGACAGAGAGCTGTCACTACAAAACAGACAGGGGACTTGTTTGGGTTTGATTCTTTTTATTAATAACGAATAAGCAGATATATCTGATTAGATGCATAAAAGAGTGAGTTAACCACTTTTAAAGGGTCAATTTTTTTTTGTTTAAGAATGTTTTTTTTACTTAAGACTCTGCAGACATTTGAGAATAAAAAATGTTTATATCACTTTGGAAAGCAGCTGTTAAGAAGCCACCATTCATCATGGCAGCAGCCATTTGTTGTTGCATCTTATAGTATTTATGACTGGTTAATTTCTATAGGTTGTTGAATTTGCGGTTTGACAGATGTTTGACCAGAACACGGACGTTGCCATTCAGACCAAAGTTTTAGATTATGTGTTTCAGTAAAAGATCCTGAAGCTGATAAAAACCCTTTGGTTTGATCTCTTTTCTAACTTCATTGTAGCTGCGTGAGAAGCCTTCATGTCCCCCCTGGCTGTAGCAGATACTGCAGATAGATGAGAGACCTCTTTTTTGTTTTGTTTTGGTTGTACTTCTTAACTTGAGCTACAGAGTGTTGCACTAAACATTTAATTTCACGCATAAACATGCCTTATATCTTCTGGTATAAAACACTGTGTTTGGTGCGTGTGTTAACAAACCATAATAGCATAATTCTTACAATGTAAATAGAGGAAAAGAAAGCATTATCAGCCTAAAGAATTGGCCGCAAGAAATCACCAGCACGTATTGGGACCAGTTAGACTGATTGCAAAATAATCATTATCATCATCTGCCTTAAAAAAGCTGTATCTGTCTATCTTCAGTTAGTACTGTAATAGAGATGTCTCCATTAAAACCTAAATATCAGATTAGGATTCCAATCAAAGTATTCTTTATGCAAAGGGGAGCTCAGGCGTTTTGGAAATCTGAGTCTGCATCACATGACTCATTCAGCCACAAGTCAAACCCTCTCAACTGATGTAGGTGATATTTTGAGAAGGGTATCCAACACTATGTTGAATGCTCTATGTTGACTTCAATAATCATTTGAAAGACCTCAAACCAAGCTCACACATGAGTCAAAAGCAGAAAGCAGAGCTGCAGTCATTGTCAAAGAACTTTGCCATGTTATGACCAGACTGCACACGAGGCTGTTAAAACTGAACAGGAAACAAAATATAATGGAAATTATAGTTAAAGAAAAAAAAACCAGACAGTTTCTAAAGGGGGGTGAAGTTTACCAGTTATTTTTCAATTTGATATGAACGGAGCACAATTTAAACCAACACTGTCCCTCTTTATCATCCTAGTTGTCCAAACATATTATTATTATTATTATTATTATTATTATTTTTTTTTTTAGGTCCGGTCGCAGGTCCGGTCAGCAGTAGGGGTGTAAATCACACCCATCATGGCAATTCGATTCAGTATCGATTTCCTGAGCCAACGATACGATTATTTTTGATACACAAGAATATATCACGATTCGATTGATTGGTTCTTTTTTTTTTTAACACCTTACAGGCTAGACAATGTTTCAAATTTGAAATAAATCAATGAAAGCTGTAATATTATTATGCTTTTTTTTTTTTGAGAAACAACAGCAAATAACTGAAGTAGAAAAGTTGTTCTCCACCTATTCCTATTAAAACCTCATTCACTGAAAAATAATAATACCCCTACGTTATAGATTCTGAAAGACCTTGCATCAAAAAATACTGCACAAAATCAGTGCAATGAGTGCAATTCAATACCTCGGCTCCAGACGTCACCGCCCCCTCTACAGACGCTCCGCTGCACCTCTCCCAAATTGTAGCTGACCACAGACAGTGCTACAGACAGGAGGCCGGCTTGTTTTATATTATGACCGAAATTGCGGAAAACAACTCGTGAAGTTTGACCCGCTAGCAGAGCGAGGTGCGCGAGAACGCTGGGACCGTTTTTTTCACCTGGATCTCCGCTCTTTTTGGCCCTCATGTCCCTCCGTTGTTGGACTAAACTCGCCCCCACTTCCTCACCTCCTTGGCCGTATCTAGACCCACAGTGTGTAGCGCAGACCATGCTTCAATATTGAGCATAAATCAAAAATGTCTGTGTCAAGCTTACTGCAACACACTGCTGTAAGAGTATAACCAGGAAGCGAGGTAGGAGGGCAAAATTCAGTGCCACCGCAGCACGGGAGGGAGACTTACGTCCAGGAGCAAAGGGATAAAAATAGACTGGAGGAAAAAAAAACATGAATCGATACTCTTGCAGGCGTATCGATGCATCTTATCGTCGGCTGTTGGATCGATTCATCGATACAAACCGATTATTATTTACACCCCTCGTCGGCAGTAACAAAGCATAGCTTTAATAATTAGGATAGAAAATAGCTCAGAGGCCAAACACATAATTAGCCAGTCTAACCCGGAACAGTTTGGTTACTCAAAGAAAAAAAGCCAACACCTCTCACTCATCTTCACTGATTGAATCGAGTGCTTTGAACACACAAATCTTTCTTCATAATTTGTCCGTCATATGATTCCTAAAGGAATTAAAATAAATTTGTATAAAAATTTGTTGCTGCAGCAGTTTGATGAATAGCCTCTCTGAATCCAAGCAATTATATTATTCTGCATATGCAGATCAGTTTATTCACATTGTTTTTGTGTTTTACCGGTACTAGAAAATATGCCTTTCAGTGTGAACACGATGTATGTGAGTTATAGCTGGATGACCGTCACAGCCTAATGAACTGCTTGTGATCCATGCTGGTGCAATATCGACTGTTTACATTCAGACCAGAGCAGCATGCAAGTGTGTACTGCTGTTCAGGCTTTTCTGTCTACCTTCTGTGACCCATACTGTTTTTTTGTTTCTTTAGAAAAAGAGGGAAGGTGAACAGAGAATTGAGCCTCAGTTTTGGGCTCCACTGGTGGGATGGCCTGAGGTCCCTGAGGGCCCTTGACTCTGTGTCTGACCTTGAGGACGTTACAGATCTGTGAAAATGCACCATCCATAAAGGAGAGGATTATGTATACTTTTTTGTAAGTCATGCATGTGGAGGATTGTGAGGGAATCACCCTGACCTTATAGCTATTCATTCTCTAATCAGAAAAGATAAATAATTTAGATATATAGGAAGGAAAATGTAACCTTCTCAAGTAATGGTGTGCAAAAAAATGAGGGAAAAACATTTATTGCAAAAATTGCAGTTTTTTTTTAATTTATCCCTGTTTAAGTTACAGGTCAAACTCAGCTACCAATAGCTGGTGCTTGTCCTCTGTTTCCTTATGTCAGCTGTGTTTTAAATGGTAAAACACATGTGATTTGTGTAAAAAAAAAAAAGAACAACAAAAAATACTTTTACACTTTTCCCTCTGTAGATGACCCACATAAACAGTGTCTAGTCCCTCCTTCAAGGGGCATAAATCAGTTTTGCAAAAAGGTATTTGAATTGAAAGGATCTCTGCTGCCTTGGTAAACCTCAGCATATGCCATTTATGGGTTATTAGAGCAAAACTGTTTGACAAGCCCCACTGAACTATACCTGCATTATTACATTAATAAGTCTGTCATAAAACACTGGGACTAAAGATGCCAAGATGGCTGCCGTAGGATTAGGCTATAATATGGCTTTTAAAACTATAGTTATACACAACAGTAATCTGGGTCATTTTAATTAAATATGCTAAAGAGTAGTGACTGTTATAAAAACACTAAAACAGCAGCTGAGAGGACAGATCTTAGTATTTCTTGGTCTTTTACTGAAGGAGCTTTAAATAAAAAAATAAATAAAAAAAAGCTAATTATATGCAATAGGAGTGTGAGGGACCGAGCCCAAAAAAAATCAGAGAAGCACAGGGAAGTCATTGATGAGGAAATGGTAACAAATTTATTTAGCAAAAAATCAAGTTCAAACTTCTAACAAGACTGGGCCCATCAAAGAAAATAAATGACAAAAATCAACATAATCCAAATCTGACTCAGGAACAGACCTACCTAACTGACACAAGGGAAACATATATACATTTGCCTAAACAAAACTACAACAAAAGACCAAACTAATCACCACCATACTAAATCAGCAACCTATGAGGAAGAGGACTTAAATATTAAACTTCCCAAATTTAATTATAGAAAACCAAATACAGAAATCTAAACCCATTCTACACCCCTTCTAAAAGTAAGTGGAAGAGTCCAACTAGGCCTCCATGTCAATGAGGAGATCCTTTGCATCTAGGGCCTCCTTTCCTTTACTGTCACTGTACTGACAGCCTTCCAGGAACTGGCAACCCAAAAGAAAAATATATCAATGTACAGAAAACTAAACAAGCAAGAAATGACAAAATGAGTCAACTAAATGTGTGCACCCAAATAGTTAACCAATGCTAAATCAAAATACAAAAGGAAATACAGTACAGTAAAATATAAGATTTATTTAATGAAAGAATTACCAGACCATTTGTTGTGTGGTTGCACATGCGGCCATCACAAGGAGACATTGTTCAACATTTCTATAATTTCTCTAGTCCTTTTGCCTCCCATCAACTCCAGTTTTTGAAATATAGTTTCATGTGTTTTTTTTTGCTCTATTTCAAGCTCATTCTACTACTGCTGCCATTCATCTTGTGTATGGACTATTCTATTTTCTTTACAGCAAATCATATCGACCAGAGTGACTGTGCTGAGTGTGTTGTTAAGCTGTAACTATACTATGATGCTATTCCTTCATCAGTATAATGGCAGAAGTGGTATTCTGTCTGATTCATGTCTAAGTTATTTTCATGAATTATTCTTTTTGAGCAGCAGCCCCTCCCTCTTCTGGAAAAATGAATGACCAAGCCTGGTCTAAGTAGAGCTGTCATTACCTGCCCCCTTCAGGAAGCACCTATCTTAAATATTGCGTAGCTGGCCAGTAAACTATAGCATATTTTTGTCAGTTGCTGTGAGACAAAACATGTCTGGAACACACTAATATCTGACTAACTCTGCCCAGCCAGTTTAAATATATACAGAAATAAAGGTTATATATTTATATAACTGAGTAAAAATGTACTTTTTAGGTGGAAGTATCAGAAATGGACTGAGATAGAACAACATGCCTTCTCATGTAGGTCAATGTCAAAACATCTGCAGTAAAATAATAATAATATCTATTCTAGATCAAGTATGAACATTTCTTTGGTAGAAACCATAGAAAGTGTTGCATCACCTCTCAGGAGCTGGAAGAAAAAGAAAATAAGACAGGAAAATTTTTCATGGTATTTATTATCCCAAGAAAAGTAAAAAAAAAAAAAAACATAATTTAAAATGCACAGCTTTTGTATGTGTATTCAAATATATATTGATATAGAGAGTTCAAGTGTTTATTTTGTTACACTATTGTTTTTTGTTCTTAAATCCCACCATTTAGTTTTGTAGTCTCTACCATGTAGGTGCAGTATTTTGATTTACTAGTTGGGTTTAGTTGTTTTCTTCCATTCAAATGTATTTGCAAAGAGAATGATTAGATGAAAATGACCTGTCTTTCATTAGCTAGTGGTGTGGTTCGTTTACGTATAGTTAAATAAGTTGTGATCACAGAAAGGGAACACACATCTGAAGTTGAATGAGCAGAGATAAAGCCAAGTTGGCGCAGAAAGCATGTGCAGAAAAGGCGTGGAGAGCATGGCTGGCAAGCAGGGTTTGTCAGAGTTGAGTGCACATCAGACAAGTTTTGAGTGATCGTATATTTGGGGAGTGGCGAACTAGTGGTTAGGGCATAGATCTTGGGATTCCTGAAGTTCTGAGTCCGAGCCCCACTCCAGTAGACTGCCATTCTGCGTCCCTGAGCAAAGACCCTTAACCCCACACTGCTTCCCTGGGCGCCGCACAATGGCAGCCCACTGCTCCCCAAGGGGATGGGTTAAATGCAGAGAATTAATTTCGTTGCTCTGTACTTGTGACAGTGCAATGACAATAAAAGTTGAAAAAAATAACCATGAGAATAAAAGTTGCACACTGGTCTCATTGCTCACTCAGATAGGGTTCAATAAGCATCTCCCTGAAATGAGTTTTTGGAACTTGGGATATCTGTGGAGGTGCGCTGTCACCAATGGTTCCATTTAAGGTGTGCAGTCACTATTTTTCCCTGTGTGATGTGTGATCATATACTACTGAGAATTGCATAGTTGTATCTTCTTGGCCAATTTATGGAACTGTCTTCGTACCCTGAATGTTTATCATGTGCTGTACTTCATATGGGGCCCACCCAGATAATGTTCCTTACGGGCCTATTGTTGTGCCTATTGTTACGCCATTGGGCGACAGTGGCGTTGGATGTAGGAGTTTGCCCTGAAATCGAAGGATTGACGGTTCAAGCCCAGACTCCGACTTTCAGTGTCGTTGTGTCCTTGGGAAAGACACTTCACCTGCATTGTCTACTGATGGTGGTCAGAGGGCCCGGTGGCGCCAGTGTACAGCAGGCCCGCTTCTGTCAGTGAGCCCCAGGTCAGCTGTGGCTACAATGTAGCTTGCCACCATCAGTGTGTGAGTGTGTGCTCGAATGGGTGAATGAATGTAGTGTAAAATGCTTTGGTCAAGTCTCCTGACTTAAATAAAGGCGCTATATAAGTACAGGCCATTTACTATTTTACCATTGAAGAAAGGGATATAGTTTGAGGTATAAAAGTAACCACACCATATGTCAGCCTTCAAGGCGTCTTCTTACAATCCTTTGGTTTATTCACTGATTTCTTTGCTTTAAATAGTAAAGAGAAATTCAAAAACTAAATAATGATATATAATAAAATGTGTTTTCTAGCAGCTCAGAACAACAGAATTTTTGCATTTCTGATCATCTCTCCTCACACATGTGACCAAAAACAAACAACATTCCTGCACGGATTCTGGTTTGCTTGGATTTTTCTCTCTGTAAATTGAGTTGAGTTAAATTGAAAACAACCAAAAAAGTTACAAATTTAAAGACTACTGAGTTAATTCAGACCAACCATATGAACTATAGGTTTTATAGAAGAATCCTAAATCAAAATTAGCAATTTTTTTGTGCATTTATTCAGCTTATCTTGCTATTACTCTAAGCTATTGTCTTTTTAAAAATCAGTTATAAAAATGATAAGAAACAATCCCCCTAGATGTGCAACAACTTTTAATTGCATCAAAAAGATTTTGCCCGGAAAAAGATGTTAATGGATTCACCACTGATTTCTATTAAAGCAGCCATGCCCAAAGTTGGCCCTCGAGGGCCACACTCCCACAGGTTTTCAAGGTTTTTTGGCTTCAGTAAAGCTGATTCTCAATTTTTGCAGTTCAGCAAAAGCCTTTTAATCAGCTATCAATGGAAATCAGCTGTGCTGAAGCAGGGAAACCTATGAAACCTGCAGGACAGGGACACTGGAGGGCTGTCTTTGGATATGCCTGTATTAAAGGACAACAAAAACAAAAGTCAAATAAGACTTTCCAGTATTTTTAAGAAGACAGGTCTAAATGGGATTCAACTCCAGTCGGCGCATGTTGTTTTGAGAATGCTGTCTAGAGCATTTACTGTATGTTACCTTGTATTGTTTAAAGTCTCTTGAGTATTGTAATCCACAGTTCTGTGTGTGTTTACATGTTTGGGTTTATATCAATGTGTGATTTTGTGTGTGCGCATTGGTGTGTAGTCCCTCGGTGGCTGTTCCCCATGCTGTACAGACGCCTGTTCTGGCGATAGCATTGTTTCCGTGTCCAAAGAACCTGCCGGCTGCCCTATTTCACCACGTCTTTATCATGCTAATACAGCGATCGCAAGAACGAGGGAGGAGAAGGAAGGGAGCAGCAGCGTTAGTTCAACAAACAGAGAAGGGGTAATCTTTTCCCCTCCTCGTCTCTGTGCTCTCTCTACCTCCTCCATTCTCTCTATCCCTTTCCACTTCCCTTTCTTCTCGTCCCCGCACCCTCTTCATCTGCCGCTTTCTTATCTTCCCCCTTACTTCTTTGATAATCCCTCCGAACATTGTCTTCATAATTACACACAACAATGATTCCCATCCTTGCAAGAGAAATGTGTGCTGTGCTTGGAGAATATTTCAGAGATGAAGACCAGTCTATGAATTAATAACTTGGGTTTTTCATATTGGGTTGTTACCATGTCTTTGTGTGTGTGTGCGTGTGTGTGTGTGTGTGTGTGTTTAAAGGGAAGCGCACAGAGCCCAGTGTTGTTTTAACACGACTGTTACATTATGCATGCTGACAGCCCTGCCTGTCCCCATTACAGGCCCATCTTGTTTCCCCATTATATCTGCTTTCTCTGTTAATAGAGCTCTTTGTGTGGCACTTCCCTTTATACTAGGGGTTGGTGGCAGTGGTGGTGGGGTGTTACAACAAAAAGGTCAGTGCTGAAACAACCTGCCAGACTGCTGAGGCTCGCGCAGGAGCCAAAAATGACAACGACTGCACAGTCTGTTCATTACCACTCAGCTTTTTGGATGTGGAATGTTTGAAGGTCTTAATTTCTTCATGTTTTGTTGAGTTTCCTACAATCTGCCCTTTTGACCCTTATAATCCAGCTTGACGGATGCACACTTTGATCTTACTTTACTTTCTTGTAGGAAAGAGCTGACATGTCCATTTTGATGAGAAATTTTCAAACTCTCAATGTTCTGCAGAAAATATCATGGGTTTATTGTTTAACTGTTTGTACATATACAGTAAATGTTTATTAAATCAACTATATTTCAAAAAATCTATAATCAGTTGGCGTATTTATAAAAAACTAAAAAGTCTAAAAGTCAGAAAAGCAGGACATGGTGCACATACCCCTATTCTCATGTTGTTGCTGCTTTACTTTAAGTAACCTTTTTAAGATTGTTCCAGACACATATTGTAACCATTTTATATTTTTTTTTTTGTGTGCAATTTTCAAAAATCTATCTTTATTGGTAACAGATCTCTAATGCATGTGTTTACTGCAGTGACCAAGGGTTGGAACCAATAATTACTTATTTGCTTTCAAGGTATGAAACATCCTGTCCAGAAAAAACTTTGTTCTTGTCATCACCAACTTTTCTGCTCTAGAGATGGTCTTTCCTGGATTAGTGAAACAAATGTCTGCCTATAAATTTAAACCTGCAGATGAGGAAAAAAGAAATCTTCTGTGTTGGTTTTTGACTGGGACAGACCACATATTCTGAAACAACATAACTGCACTGCTGACAGCAGATTATGCTTTTAATTTCCTGAACTGATGGAAAACTTTTCCTTAATAACTACCAGTATTGCACCGATGGCATTTTTTGGCACTGATACCAATACCTGATATCTGGCTGTGCAGTATTGACCGATACCGATACCATCTGTTTGAAATTGATGTGTGTGTGTGTATATATATGAAGAACTGCATAGTACTTGGATGTAAAATAATTGCCATCATGGCTTTGTTAAGCTGCTGCCTACCTTTGTGAAGAAGGTTAAAAAGACTTATACAAAGTGAATCCAGTAGAACTTTTAATTGCCTACCAGGAATGGGTGACAATAGTTGAATAAACTTTTGGCTCTCAAAATGGTATAGGTGCCCTATTTGTTGGTACTCACCGATACCATCATTTTTGTTCAGATCGGGGCCCTGTCCGATACTGGTATCGGTATCGGTGCTACATTAATAACTACTGGTCAGTTTGAAATAGAGGTGCATTTTTTCATTTTCTCTTCTTACTAGCAATAAAGTTGATGAACAAGGTGAATCATGCTTCACATCATCAATTCTTGGGGGCAGTCCTTAAGGCCATCCTCCAAATCATTAACGAATAAAGGTCAACTAATAGCTATATTGTTCCATTAAACACATAAAAGCTTATATTTATTCATTTTTTTTATTCATATGCAATGTGACGAAACACTGGCTACTATTAGTGTGGAATTACAGATTTAAGCAACCCATCAAAGGATATAAGAATAAGGTGGATAGAGGGTACCTAGAAAGCTAAATGGGTGGATATGTAGTATATGTTAATGGGATATTTTATAACATACAAACTGGTAACAGCCTGAATGATGCTGGTTTAATAATTATTGCATGACAACAAAGGACAGATGACCGAAGTTTCTTCAAACCCTTTATTTAATTAGACTTTTTTTTTTAAATGGTGTCCCTCCACTAGTTCTTCCTAACACATTTTTACTGAGTTTTTACTCCGATTATTATGAAACAATTAAAAGTTACTGTCTTATGACTTAAATAGAGTAGGGCTATGGGGTTGAAAAATGTATCACAGGAAAATTGTTTCATATCAGTCAATATCATTAGTTATTGATTCTTCTCTTTTGTTTTACTTATTTGAAATAAACACCAGAGTTCAGTTGAACAAGGGGTTGAGAGGCTAAATCATTTCCCTGCCTACATTCCCCAGAATCCAATTCTGTTCTGGGTCAGAGTTACATGAAATTATGGAAAATTATTTTGGACATATTTTCTATGATTATCATTCAGGTTCCGTCCTGATATATATCAATATTGTCTTTTATCCAGCCCTAATGAAGAGACAAACAAGGGAGCAGAAATTAGTTAAAACTTTGGAAAATATCTAAGGGAAAACAATCAATCTATCAATCACTTACATTCCTGAGTCAATCGGCTCATTACAAAGGGAAAGACTGATAATAATGATTGCTGTTATTAATGTTACCTCCAGCTGAAAGCCTCTCATCATCAGTCAACGGGATGACTCTGTAAAGTTCATCTGTGAAAGATTTGAAATCACATCCATGAATCTTTTCCTTTCGCACAAATCTTCTTTTCTGTAATTCTTTGTTTTTTTTATTATCTCTGTTTTGATATAGCCATCCAAAATCTTTACCATGAAGAAAAGTCTATCGTATGCAGTATGTCTCGGAAAAAAGAGAAACTATATTTGCACCAAATCCCTCAGGTGGTTTAACAAAACTACTACTTAGAAATCCTCCATCATCACAATCACTGCAGAATGACTTCATCATAATAAGTGCATGTCATTATGACTTGCTCCTGCTCCCATCTTTTATTCAATTTTTTTTCTTTTTTAGTTCTCAATGCCTATTCCCCTTTTTCCCTGGTACCTTTTTGACCTCCACCCCCCTCGTGTCTTCCACCGTTTCTCTCTCTCTCATCTGTGTCCACTCTGCCAGTGATCCGTGGATGGTAATGGCCATTCCTGCTGCTCCCACAGCACAGTCCATTACTACTGGAACACCCAGAGAGAGAAGGGAAGAAAGATGAAGAAACAAAGAAAACAGAAGAACGACAGAAAAAGAAGAAATGTCTTATTTTGTTTTTAAAGTGAAAATTATGGTGAAAGCATAACAAATAGTGAAGGTTGAAGTTTGTGGATATATATTTTCATATATATATATATATATATATATATATATATATATATATATATATATATATATATATATATATATATATATAT
>NW_015152329.1:33759-61022 GCF_000732505.1 Cyprinodon variegatus
TATATATATATATATATATATATATATATAGATATATATATATGTGTGTGTGTGTGTGTGTACTTACGTGTGTGTGTGTGTGTGGAAGAGGATACAGATGATTTCATGGTCCAGATTAGCAAGGGCCAGGTAAGATATCTTGTTTCCTGTGACCTGCTCCTCTAAGGGTTTCCCACACTCATCATTTCTCTCTATCGCAGAATACAAAACATACAGACGTCGCCTTTTCCATCCTCCAACACGAACACTGACACCCTTTCTATTAAATTCCACATTCTCTACCTGTAAATTATAATGTTTTTTCCACAAAGCCCCCTCATACCTACTCTCACTTTCAGCGTTTGTGTGCTTTTATGTAATGCTATATTCACGCCATTGCAGAAACTGGAGGGATGTGTATGTTTTCTGTAAGTCACCGTGGGTTATGATAACAACCGTTTCTCCTGTCAGCAGCCTATAATGTCAGATTTACAGGGTTGCCCCCGATAACCAGCCGGCCCGGCGTGGCTGAGTGATTCTGCAGCATCTGTCAGAGCCGGAGAGGCCATCTATCACACACAGCCAAACACACACAAACACACACATCTAACGCGTTCATTGCACAGATTTTCATTATAACAAGGGTTTGATGTCGGCATAAATTACCCACCACTCTGTCCTCTGTGTGTCTGCCTGCCTCTCTCTGTCTATGACTGTTTTAGCAAAGTAATTTGTCTTTTCTAGAAAACACTTAAAGTATGTATAAATCAAAGACTGTTGGAGATAACCAGTTCTTCCACTGTATCTGGGTTTATTTTTACTTTATCTTAAAACACAGTTTTAATTACCACTGCTAAAAAATATCATGTACAAAGTCAAAAGATTAAATTCTGCCCTAAGTCAGATTTCATTAGAGATGTGTGAAAAGATTATTTTTTACAGTAATTCTTTTTTTTTTGGCGGGGGGGACAGATAATTTTTTTTTGTCTTTATAGTAAAGCAAACATAAATCTTTGAGTTATAATTATTAATTTTTTTAACCTTATTTGAACTTTCATTTTAGCATATTTGCTCCCCTGTCCTTCTTTTAAACGGTATAAACACAAATGATCCTGTGGGTGTTCGGTTTAGGGGGCCCCTCACTCCCACAATTACAGGTTATTGGGCAACAGTAGCTGACTCAGCAAAACGTCGCCCCTCATTTATGTGAATATCTATATATGTCACTTCTATAACTACTTTAACTTACGGCTGGTTAGAAAAAAATGTATTAAGCCTAACGCACTGTTAAAATGGGCACAATACATGCATTTAGACTAAATATAAACCTTCATGAACTTTTATGAAATTGTTATCTTTTGTGAAAGGCATCAGTGATCCCATCTCTGGTGTTTAGCTCACTGTCCTGCATGTTTTAGATTAAAAACAATACAAAAGCAACTGAGTATCTCTCCAGCATGTTAGCACATTCTGCCAAAAGAACGTTTTGACCCATTCCTTTATATGATGTACGTTGAAGCGGGGAAAAAATTCTAAAACCTGCATAATGATGGGACCCTGAGGAGGAGGGTTTTGAACAACTGTATTACATTTTTCCAACCTAAATCTATTATTAAACCGTGAGTCACACACTTTAATACCAGGCAACTCCACAAAAGAGAAACCTAACCTAGTAGCGAGTTGAAATATCTAAATATTATAAAGAAATGCAAGACTGTAATGATTTCCTTTTCGATTGTTTATATTTATAAAATGCAGATAATAGGGAGTTAATATTAAATAGACCTAAACCAAACAGATGCTATTTCTCCTTGTCTGGATCAGCAATGCACGATCTAACAGCAACTGAAGTTTCTTTCTCAGAAATTGCTTTATTACCGATAACAGTTTTTTTTTTTGTCTCCTTGCTCTTATTGCTTTTCTTGAGTCAGATCTCCAACATAATCTGTGCTGAATTAAATAGTTAGACTGAAAGTGCACATCAAAAAGCTCTAAATCCTCATAAAATGAGGATAATCAGAGTCAAGAAACAAGAATCTTTATTGTAATTATAAGACATAATGGCAGTTCTGTTAAACAAACATTTCTAAGACTTTATGCACTGTACACTTACAGAAACTAAAAACACATTGACTTCCTTAGACGACACAGTGGAATATATAAAACAGCCCCAGGAGAACATCAAATATTACATCCTCAGTATAACACCTCTAACTGTTTGAAGAAAAATACAAATATTAAGACAAATATATGTAAATGGAAATGTAGCATTAAGTATTTACATGCAGTACAGCATGTTCCAGGTCTGTTTAATTTCCAGCAGGGGGGATTTTGGGTTTGTGTGAAGGTGAGATAGGATGTGAGTGTCTGGCTGCGTGGAGAGGAACCCCTTCACAGGTTTAAGGCAGAAACAGTTTTTAAGACTCTTTGTTTTGGATTTATTGTTACTGTATCATTGTCTACAATGAAAGGGTTACAGTTAGTTGGGCTTCCCTGTGTTGGCCTCACCACCCAGGCTAAGTGCTTCCTCTCCTGGACCATGCAGCTTTCTTACTACACTGTCATGTTGAGGCACAGAGAGCTTTTAACTGTGGCTCTGTAAACGTTACTAAGCAGCTGAGTAGAGAAACAAGACTGTTTTAGTTTACCGAGAAAGAAGAGTCATTGTTAGACCTTCTCCCTAGGTGGGAGAAGGCGTCTTCAGAGAGGTTAGAGGAAATGCTCCATCACCTCCACCTGTATACAGGGAGGACTGTGTTCAGCCTGGATCTACTATAGTCCATTATGTTTGCTGTGGTCTTACTGGTGCTCAGCCAAAAGTTATTCCTGGAGCTCCACTGTGCCATATTGTGAACCCGTTCTCTGCACAAAGTCTCATTATTGTTGGACATGTTCATTACTGCAGTGTCAGTAGAAGGAGGAAAGCAGGGCTGAGGACATAACCCTAGTAGTATTTTAGGCACCACTCACAGGAGTATTACTTTTCTGTTACAAATAAATAATAAAGAGTATATTCTGTTGCTGTAACATAAGTATGAATTTGAATAAACCTTTATTTACCTAAGAGTGTTAAGAAAAAAAATAAAAAATAGTGGGCATCAAATACAGTAAGGGGGCGGTTCTAACAGCCTGAATGCTGAGGAGGTAAATCAGCCATTTGATTCAGGTGTAGAAGCAGAGACAGACACATTAAAAAAGATGCACGATGCCAGACCTAAAGATGGAATACATTTTCCAAACAGTTGGGACCAGCCAAGGTGCTGCCAGCCTTATGCTGACTGGTATGTAGAAAAGGTAGATGTGCATGTCTAACACCAGCTGATTCCTCACTACACTTGTGCACCATCTCCTATGTTTTTCTCTACATTCCATTCACATGCATCTAGTAAAAGACCACATTAAATGGATGAATCTATCTAAAGAAAGGAATGTTCTGCAGTGAAGTGCATAATGTGAAAACAATTTCAGAGAGGGTAGAGAGCATAGTGCTCATTTGTCAGAAACTGGATGTTCATGTGAGAAAATGGCTAGCATGTACTGGATAAGCACAGGGATAATGCAAAGATATATGCAAAAGCTTGTGACAGGTACTAGGAACTTAGAAATTAGCAATGTCATCTGTTAACAAAACAATTTTGTTAACAAAAATAAAAAAACATTTTATTAAGATACATGACCTTTGGACGCAGGGGACTTTTTCTATATTAAGTCAATTTTATCTACAGACTCTAATGTATTTAATTAATTGGGATTATTCTGAGGTGAAAGATGATTTGTGCTTGTATAAAATGACTCAACTTGTGCAAATGTGTGCTTTACGTCTGTGTTCAGCCCTCATGAGTTGTGCTTTGAAAGAGAGGATCAGTAGATATTGCTAAAGTCTGACCTTGGATACCGGGATTTAGGTTTGGGATTTAAGCATTCCAACATGTAAACTACTTTACTTGAAACATTTCATTTTTGTTCTTATTGAATATTTATGTTAATTTGTTAAAATTGGATTCATTGGACACATTCTTTAAAGACAAGGCAGCTCCAACCTAAAGGTCATAACTAGAGCTTGCTCCTTAGAATGACTATTTTTTTCAAAAATAATAAATCATCAGAAAGTATAGAGTCATGCAGACATGAATAGTTGTTTTATGAATTTTGACATGTGAAAAATATAGATATAGATATTTACTTCTAGTTATGATGACACTATTGTACTGCAGATTGCCCAAATAGGATGACTTTTAAAAGCTTTTGGATGCGCTGAATGTATTATTTAGGGGTATTAGTGTTAAAAGAGCAGAATACAAATGCATGCCACACTTTTTCAGATGTTTGACTGCATCTTTCTTTTACAATTATACATCAGTTTATGTTTGTTTACCACATACAATCCCACTTAAAGACATTACATATTTTACACTGAGTAAAAGCATAACCTTTAAATCAATTTTAGGAAACATAACTTATGTTAAATTCCTCTAAATTAAACTCAGAGTGCAAATAAATGTTTTGAAAAACCTTCATCAGCTCGGTAAAGTTTGGGTTTCGAAAAACATTACAGGAGTAAAAAAAAAAATGTTTTATATGTCATATTGTTCATTTTAGAAACAAAGTTCCCCCTTTGCTAATATGTTAAACACTTCCAAAATGTAATCTGCGGAAATACTAGTTTGGAAACTAAATGGTGAAAGTTATGCCTTTCTCCTCAGAGTAATGAGATCAAAGCGGTGTTTTAGCTGCTTTAAATGAGCCACGCTGGCAGGCATTTCCTCTGATGTGAAACCTTACGGATAAATCAAAGGATGCAATTGAGTACAGCATTCACATTCTGAATGTTTAGCTCTTATCACGCCACACTATTCCAGATCTGATGCTGATAGACTATTTTAATTCTTATCATAATAGACTATTTCATGCACTGATGCCTTTTTACTCCCATGCAGCTGTGATGAGGCATAATTGGTTTGTTATGCACATATTCTAAGATTGCCTATCAGTACAGCGGACAGAATTTTATTGTATTTCCTCTTGTTACCTTTTCTTTTCTTTTGTCCCTTGTCTTTTGCAGAAACAGCAGCACCAGGCCCACTTCTGTGGCGCAATGTGTTCAAAAACGTTCCTGTTCCTGCCCACGGACACAGACAGACGCACGTACAGCGAAGGTTAATAGTTGCTGCAGTGGTGACAATCACTGATAATTGTTCACCGAAGCGCAACAGCTGTCTCCTCTAATCTTAAACTAAAAGTCAGCACATGCTCACTCGCAGCAAGGTGATGTCTCTTGGTTTTCCTGTTGATGAGTCTGTCAACCAGTAATTGCTCAATCAGTGGTAAGGTGTGAAGGCTGCATAGAAATTACTGAATATATTATACATGCTTAAAGATCCTGACAGAGTTAGAAAAGTGAAGGTTGTTTCATCATTTAATATTATAAATGCAATTTGATTTTCTGGTTGGGCTGAAGATTTACTTACTAACAATGGAGCTAAATAACATAATAGATTTAATTGGCCAAGAACTGATTGAGAATCAGAATTGTCTGGGTGAAATATTTATATTATATATATTTTTTTTATGTCTGTTCCTGATGTATTTTTCGTCACATAAAGAGTATTTTTGGTCTGTGCATCAAACAATTAGGGAGGTCAATGAAATATCAGCACTAAGTTAGGCTTGACCCATTTGGTTTAAATAAAGACAACTGTGCCCTTTTTAAAAAGTTTAAGCTCACATTGGAATTAGTCTCTTAAGAAATGGAAATTCAGTAGCAATATAAAAACGGGACATTTCTTCTTAACTGATAAAAAAACAATATGGAAATTGGTTGAGGAGGCTGCCTAAAACCTGACAGCAACACTGAAGAGGGTTGCAGGAATTGTTGCCAATTCCTTATGTTTCCAGATTAAGAATTAGGGTAGAGAGACAGAACAATTTTATCAAAATAAAAGTGGTAGGTAGAAGAATACTTTACACTAAGGTTAACCAATTAAAAATCAGAGGGGTCCGAATAAAGAAAATCGACAACCAGTAAAAGTCCGGAGACATTTTTGATTATAATCTGTTACTTTAAACGGAATTTAACACTGAAATAAAATGAGGTTTTAATGCATCCATGTTATACATTGAATTTTTTGATTAAGAAATATGAAAAAAATGGGTTTGAATGGTGATAAAGCCATTCTCAAGCACATATCAAGGTGCTCACTTTGAGTCTGGATCGATATTTATTTTTGATTCTGTTCATGGTGGTGAATCCTGCTTCACAGCAGCAGGTTGAGCCAAACATACTCAAAATGTGCAGAATCATCTTTGAGCACACCATTTCACTTTTCCATCACCAGTTGACCGCAGTTCTTCCAGCAGTCCACACTTTCTCTGCTTTCCTTTTCTCATCGTCTTTTTCTCATCGTCTTCTCCTTCTTCATCTCTTCTCCTTCTAAGCTTCATCGCCCAGCTTTCCACAGGTTTACCTGCTGTGTCTAAAAGTTGCTTGCAGCAGCCGCCCTGAATGACACAGCTCATTGGCTAATTGTATCACGTATAGCCTGGTCCCTTCGCTCCTGAAAGCTTTACCATATCAACAAGAGAATCGGAGCTAGTGAAGTTAGACTCTGTCGTCGAAGAACATGTGGTCATTTATAAATGTTTTAAATCAAGTGAGGTTCCGGATTAGCCAGCAGGTGGGTTCGGATCCAGACCGTGGTCAGCTAATCCGTGACCTCTGCTCTGTAATCTGATGGAACCAACCAACCAACCACCTCATCAAGTGAAACATCAGAGCGGCAGCATCATACTCTTGAGATAACTTTTTTGTGCTGTGGAGGCTGCAGTGCCTGAGAGTGGAAGAAGGGGAGGAGAGTAGTGAGAACTGCAGAGAGGATAATCAGGGCTCCTCTTCCCTCCAATAGAGACATTTCATCCAAGCGCTGCGTGTCCCGAGCCCGTAACATAATCAATGACGACTCACACCCCCAACATGGACTGTTCTCCCTGCTGCCCTCTGAGAAGAGAGTTTGAAGCATCCGATGCAGGTCCAACAGATTCCAGAACAGCTTCTTCCCCACCGCAATTAGACTGCTGAATGTTGTATAAAATGGGGTTTAAAAAAAAAAAAACGCTGAATGTTGGAAACTGTAAATGTTTAAATTTTCACTGCTTCTTACATTTTATCACAGTTGCACTTAAAAACTGTAAATGTCTTGAGAGCTGTACCGAACAAAATTTATTTTTGTATGCAATGTATATAAAAAATGACAATGAAGTCTGGTCAAGTTTAAGTCTAAGTCTAAGAAATTGTTGAATGTTTAAACCTGAAATGGTAAAAGACTTTTATATTTAATGATAAGTGATATATAATGTGATTTATTCAATACATAAGTTATAGATAAATGTGCATTTCCTGCACATGCTTTTATTTCTGATAGAGGAGCCGGAGGATTTAACATTATTTGTTTGTTTGTTTTTTTATACTTTAATAATTCCAGGGGGAAATTACTTCGCTGCATTTAACCCATCCCCATGTGGAGCAGTGGGCTGCCATTGTGCGGCGCCCGGGGAGAAGTGTGGGGTTAAGGGTCTTGCTCAGGGACCCAGAGTGGAAGTCTGTGGGCGTAGGGGATCGAACTCACAACCACAGAATTCAAAGCCCTATGCCCTAACCACTAGGCCGCCAATTTTCAACTTTTTTTCAATTATCGAGGTAAAACTGCTCAATTTATCATATTTATTTGAGGTCATATCGCCCAGCCCTACTTTTAAACAACCCCAGACAGATTTGTCTACATTAAAGTTGACTTGTAAAGAGTTTGTATCACGTAAGAATTGTAAACATTTTTTAAATGATTTTTCATTGATTCAGATTTTCATTTCTACTAAATTTCTATTTTAAACACTTTAAAAAAAGAAATCTTCATACTCACAATACTTGGGTCAGTTAAGAACATGTTTAAAACCAAAGACCAACTATGAGATGTTTTCTGTGACATAGAGTGAGAATATGAGCTCAGACATTTACATTATCTCAGCCTGTCGGACTGAATGATTTACTTATCTTTGGGTCATTTAGTGCACAGAAGAGTACGACAATGTTTCGACGATTAAGATGGATTCTTTCTACAATGACCAGCAGATCATTAATAAAGTAAAGTTGGAAAGGACAAAATGTTGGGTTCAGTCATGCTTTTATAAATATAGTTGAAATATAGGTACTTGTATTGATGCATGCACTGAGTTTTGTTTTGGTATTAAAAACTAAAAAAAGACGTGTTCATAAAAAAAAAAACTGTTTAGGAATCTGTAAAGAATCTGGATCCCTCATCTTAGGTGTGGTTTTATACTAATAAACCTGCAATAACAAGGATTTTATCATCTAGAAACCAACATTTTGCTGGTAAAAGAGGGACAGCAAGATGCTTTTTCGTAACAAAGATAAAATCACAAGTGAATAATGGTCATAATTTCCAACATTCAGGACCTTGCATCTAAAGTCATTTTGTCATAAAACATCAGGCACTATCAACTGTGATTGGGCCATGCAGGAACAATCATAACTTGAAGCAAAGCATGAGCCCTGTGTTCCCTGCCTGGGTGAGTGGGATATGTCATAATGTGTTATGTTAGTCACTGCCCTTCTGACAGCTCATGTCAATAGGTGGGTGATACAGCTGTCATCATATTGTGGTGTGAATGAGCTTGGCTCTGCTGTGTGAGTCTGTGTAAGAGTATCAGTGTGTTTGTGTCTGCGGTCCCAGACGGAAGCCCAGAGGACAGATGGTGAGTTCAGACGCAGACTGACACACCGTAACCAAGCGATTACACACTCAATGACTCCCCCTGACGTGAGGGTGGAATGGTGAACAGGGAGGAAGATGAGGGAGAAACAGACGTGAGGATGAGTTATATGGGGTGGAGATGTTAGCAGGAAGATCAATGCAAACACAGAGTCAGACATCTGTGAAGAAGAAGAGAGGAGACTCTGTTTGGGAGGGAGGAAGTGATACTGAAAGCTTGGTAGCCGTTCAAACAGAAACTTTAGGAGGGTCTGAAGAAGCGGGATGAAGTAAACAGAAAATTAGAAGAGGAGCTGGTAAAAGAGCGAGGGAGATAGAATAATGAATGAAAGACAGAGAGGTCTTTTGGGAGAGGGGATTACATGATAGCCAATTAGAGAGAGGGATGTTAGAAAATCCCCAGATGAAAGTGATATGTGATTGGTTCAGGGTTTATTATGCTCACGGAGCTATCATCTCCTCTTTAACACACTCTGATGCACACACACGAAAACTCATAAACAGCCACCGATTAGATTTGGTATTCCTGGGCTGTTGCTGTTGTTATGTTTGCCTTGTGATGCTGCAAAGCAGCCTTCATTAAATTCACAATCTCTGTAATGTTACACACTTAATGAAATGAGCACGGTAGAGGGAAAAGGTACCTAGATTTTGAAAAAATAAAAATAAAAAAAATAAGTGGCCCTCAGGAGGTGCTATACACCAAAGTCAGGCAAAATCCCCTGACTCACACGTGAAACACCGTCACCACCGCCCAGGACCAGCATGGCTCAGGTCAGGTCAGTCGGGATCATGGGAATCTGTTCCTGTGGCCCTTCTCACCTTTTTCATCTCAGAGCGTCTCAAAAACATCCCAGACACGGGGATCTCTGCTCTCCTTTTACTCATCACTGTCAGCACACTGTGACATATACCCTTCAAATGTTTTATTTCTTCTCAAAGCCCTTGTGGATATGCCTGTTTTAAAGTGTGAATGTGCCTTCCTGTTTTACACTGTTACAGTAATCAGTCACTTGTTTTTTTCACCAGAAATAAAACTCTTAAATCTTGCAAAGCATTCTTTTGCTTTTAAACTGGACTGTAGCTACAGTAAATGTATTTCATCCTGGGGAGACTCACATAGAGAAAAGCTGCAATAAGAAAAGGTTTTTTTTCAGCTCAATTAAGTTTATTTATACAGCTCCAAACCACAACATGTGCCACCCCAAACCACTCCACAGAGACCACCCAACCAGATCTTGCAGTCAGATAGGTTAAACATTTTCTATCTAAGGAAAACCTGTCATGATCTGTCCTGATAGCCTAGCTTTGCCTGGTCTCTCATTATCACTTATCATATCCACCTGCGGCTGCTGCTCCATATACGGTTCAGCCCAGCTATCAGGGCCAGATCATTGTTATTATGTATGTATTATATTTGTATATTAGTTTGCTTGTTTGAGTTTGGTTATTCCAGAGTTTATGTTCCGGTCCCCAGAGGCCAGTTGGTTGAGAGGTGTTTTAGTGTTTGTCTTGTCATCTCCTAATCGTATCCTGGCTCCTAAGTGGAGTACAGTTTAAAGTCCCATAATCCTGGCTCCTAGGTGGAGACCAGTTTAAAGTTTTGCAGTTATCCTAGTACCGTGTCATGTCTCCACCACTGAGCCTGCCTGTCTGCATCTGCGCATTTCTGTCTGAGCTCGCTGCTGGACCCATGGAACTCTGAACCTGCCTTCTGTGGATTCCTGAAACCCTGGATCTGTCTGTTCCTGTGTGGATCCGATGTTGTTTCTCCAAATGCATATTGTAGTATTTTTTGTCAGCCTACATAAAAAAAAACAGATATATATTGTTATATTGTCAAGTACCTTAATTATGTTAACATAATTTTTTGTAGCCTACACCATTAGTACCTTTGTCATTTTCTATATGGGCATGTTTGCTGTTTGATGTGTTTTGAAAGACTGATGTTTTTTTTAAGTTTGACAATAAGGCATTTAATACTATTGCTGTGTTGAAAGGAGTAGAGAAATGCCCATATTTAGAATTTTCACAATAATTACCTGTATGAGCGCTACCTCCATACTGGAAATGACATTGGCTACCTGAACAGACTGCTGGGTCCTAATTCAGCACCGCCCAGCATAAAGTCTGGCCTTTACTGTTACAAAGATGATGGTTCAGATCTTCTGCTAGTGGTTCAATCCCTTTGTACAGAAGAGAAGGCCTAAAATCATAGCAAAGCCACTTTTTTACTACATCATTAGAAGTGCATTGTTGGCATTAAAAGGATAATACACTCACCTTCATTACCATCCCAGGCCACAGAAAATGAAACTAATCAAGAAGAAATTCTACATTATTGCATGTAACATGATTTTTAGGCAACACAGTTTTAAAGAAACTTACGAAGAGAAGGACAACCTTTTTTTCATTTTTTGATACAGGATTGCTTAATGTTAATTCTAAGGTTTTTCACGTCCAGTTATGTGACCCTGATAATCCAGCATTGCAGACAAAGACTTCAAAAACTGTACATTAGGATTGAATAATGAAATAGAAATGTAACATAAATCTATAAAGTGTGAGATCTGTACATGCTTTCAACTCTGTATTTCTTAGTTAATAGTTGTTCGTTTAAGAAAAATTTGGAGTAATTCATTAAATTATATTTTCAGTTTAGAGAAGTGGTTGGGAAATTAGCATTTTAGATATTTAGTCGATCCTCTTTTGTTTGCTCAATCAATCAATCTGTTTTCGACCTCATGATCACTTAAAGAAAATTGCAGACTTTCATTTAGCTTGATTATGTACGCCTGCTTTGAAGTAGCCGCACCTTTGGAGCCTTGCTTGGTCTTAGTGGAATAGATGAATCTAGGATGCACTCCTCCAGCTAGGTCAAGGCTTTATCTCTTATCCTGGGATTTCTGAATTCAGATTTGTAAAATAGGGCCCAGGAATCAAATGGCAAACAAATTTACTCCATGGACCCATAAACATATCATCTACGAGGTCACTCAAATACGCAGGACAGCACTGAATGCCCTGCAGGCCTCACTTTTCCCAGTTTGGGTCATTGTTTCAGGTTAGAAGAAGGTTCTGTGGAGGAGGCCAGCGGGCCTGATCTGTACTGCTTTTAGCTCCTCACTCTAGAGATGCCCAAGGCCTCCAGTGCTGCCAAGACTCTCAAGGCATCCAACCATATAGGAATGTTTCTAAGCAGCAAGTTTGTCTTAGTCATTAGAAGATTGGCTACCTGTAGATTAGAGTTAACTAACCTCACTCCAACTTGTTACAGATGCATGCACCCCACAACTTCAGTACACACCTTAAAATTCAGGAGGGCCCCAAACAGCTGGTTTTAGACACATAAGCAGGGTTGCATTAAATATGCAGTAAATTGAAAAAAGTTACTCCTAGGACATGTAGACAGCACTGAAAGATAAAGTTTATCAGCATAAAATGTGTATTCTGGGCACAAAATTATTAAGGTTTTAGAAAGGTGTAGTCAACTAAAAAATGTACAATCTATAAGGGGGCAAATACTTTTTCAATGGTGCCATACTGATGTAGAACAGAAATATAAATATTGTTCATGTTCCAAAGTGGGGAAATTCTGGTGTATCAGCAGCAAAGTAAAAGGTAAAAAGGAGATAGAAAAGTAAATCATCAATAAGCCCTTCCACCATCTCTGGTTTGTTTAAACTTCTCTCCTCCACCATCCCTCGCTTTTCTCATCCTCCTCAAGCTTCCTCTTCTCTACCGAATGCAGCTGCAATGGTTTGCTGATGGTTAATAGATTTAGCTTCCATACTGTTGGGGAGACAATGAGAGACCCATCAATTTATCTGCCGTTTAACTGTCCCAATCTAACCTCCGTAAACTCAGCAGGTGAAACTCATTTCTGTGTTTCCTTGCCAATCCGAAAAGCTATCATCTCGCTAATCTTGGGCTTTCAATTCGCCGGGGGGGGATGAAGTGGTGGGGGGAGTCAGACCAATCCTGGATCTCGGAGATGATCTGTTAGCCCGGCGTAAATGTTTATAACACGCAGCAATCTCTTGGGTTCACACTCACACACAGGCACACACACACACATAAACTCACACTACACCTTTTTCTTGTCTTGTGTCTTTCTCCCTTGCTCTCTCAGGGGCATTTATAGGGATGTGAAAGCTGTTATTGGGCAGGTCAGTGGAGTGGAACTGTCAGATAATAGGCTAGTTACCGTGGCAGCACATGAATGAGGGATGGAACGGAGGAGGGAGACAGAGGGAATAGAAACGCTCAACTCACTCCTTAATCAGAAGGTAAACTGGAAATCTGGGGAATTTAGACTCCCTGCTGAAACAGATAGAGAGGAGGAAAAGGAAAGGAGGAGTGGGGGAGAAATGCAAGAGAGAGAGTCAGACTGAGGATGATAAAGGGAGAGGGACAGTGGAAATGTGAATGGGCACCGAGCAGAGACCGAGCCTATTATCATTCCCAGGGAGCCAGGTGTTTATTTCTCAATTTGTAAACGCTGGCTTCATTACCCAGAGTTCAACAGGAGCAGGCCGGGCTGCGGCTGCATCAAGGTCACAATAATCAGACAGCGAATAGGAAGAAAAGCAGAAGTGGGAGCGTAAATTATGTAATGTATTCTCACTACGCTAGGCCTGCCATCCCTGCCATCTCCTATCTGTCTCTGGTTTATCCTCACTGACCCTCACAACCCGGTTTTCTCTCTTCTACCCTCCAGGGGACAAAACTGTAGACTGACCCTTATGGGGTGCGTCAACCCATTTCTGTTCAGCTCCAACAAATACAAACGTATTTCATCTGGTCTGAGCTATGTATGGAATTTTGCATTTCTGTACCACTAAATCTGAGTGTAGACTATCTTTTATATTGATCACATTCCATCAGCCATCCACCCCATCATCCCACCATCCATCCAACCCACCAACCATCCAACCTACCCTTCATCCTTGGACAGATGTCTTGTGAATAGGTTCATAGTTGTTTTTTTTTACTAAAAGGCAATCACTTGTTTTTTTCGCCAGAAATAAAACTCTTAAATCTTGCAAAGCATTCTTTTGCTTTTAAACTGGACTGCAGCTAAATGTATTTCATCCTGCAACTGCACACCACAGGAGGAGCACAGGAGCTGTAAAGTACAACCAACTGACCCCAGTAAGTGTCAAACATTTTGTTTCCTTCCGTTTCTCCAAAGAATGAAACACAATGATATTTGAAGGTAGACTGTTTTGTTCTCCTCATTACTACGACTGAATCTGGTGACAGACTGCTGTGTAATAGCATGGCAATCAAAACTAGCTACATGGCTGAACCCAGGTGAGTTTTTTTTTATTGATGTAGCCAATAAGTCTATAAGACTTAACCCTTTCAATGATATTTGCCCAAAACTCCAAGGTTTTTGAAAAATTTTTGTGGGAGGCTAACCATTGTGAACAGAAGGAGAAAATACGCAGAGGCGCGCCAATGGCAGCATGTAGAGAGAGAAAGCTGAAATCAGAAGAAATCTTTCTGCCTATTCTACACCAACTAAGGAAAGGAACTTTCCAACCTTGCATGCATCCATTCTACTATCTAACTCACTATCCATCTAAGTTATTATAATCTGTACGTTCGTACATGAATCCAATGCATAGCCTCCCTCTAACCAAGCCACCTGCTTGGTGATACATGCAAATAAAATAAAATTAACATATACACATCAGCAAGAAATAAATTGTTGAAACTGAATGTGAAATACTTTAGTTTTGCCTTTACAATTACATTTGTTTACTTCATTTTATTAGGTTGATGTGACAGCCGCAGTTTATAAGTACGATTTTCTCGTCTCCACATGTTGAAATTTTCTCGGGTAAGAAATTTAATCTATCATCTATGTAAATACATTTGTGCTTGACTGGAAGCAAGTTTTTTTCTGTAGCTAATAATAAATTAAGTCCAGGCATTCAATGTCTGAAATCCCTTTTCTATTCTCCTAAGTTAGAGCTGTAACTATTTGGCCATGCATTTTCACCATATTATAAAATTGTATGCTGATGTAGAAACAAAAATCAATAAAACACATCTATTTCCATTTAAACAAGGTTTTGTTTGACTCCAACTGCAGGTACGAATTACAGTTTGGTATGTGAAGGGATCTGTATGCGTGTAGCTGCTCATTTGGATAAAAACATTTTTTTTTTTTTTTGATACACCCGACTCCATGTGGTATTGTAATAATCACAGATCCTTTTGATGTCCCAGACTTGAAAAAGGGCTCTCAACAAGGCCGTTCTTCAAACTGCTAATCTCTCAAAGGTAGTAAAAGGGAGGAGGTGGAAGAAAGAAATGAGAATAAGCAACGAGGGGAAAACGGAGAGAGGGAGCGAGGTGGAGGAAGGAGAGCGGCGGCGGACGACGAGATCAGTGAGAACAGGCTGGACTCGTGGAGGGATGGAGGGAGAGGAGGGCAGAAATAAGAAAATGAATGAGAGGAAACGCGATAAGAACTCTTGCTTTTGAACTTGAAGAGTTTAATTTGAAATGTCAGGGCTACCCCCCCTCCCCAACTACCGCCCCCTTTCCCTCCCTTCCCTCCCTTCCCTCCCTGCTCCACTCCATCTCCTCTGGAGTCCCTGTTGTGCAGTAGTGTGGATTAAAATAATTAAACAGGCTCTGTTTTAATTAAGACAATAAAGCCGAGAGTCTCTAGGTGAGACCTGGGAGAGATTGTAAGGGAAAAGCAATAGAGTGAGGGGGAGATGATAAAGAAGTCTAAAGAGAGAGGCGGGATGATAGGAGGTACACAGGGAGATACCCTATCTCCATTACTTATCTGTCTTGTCTATTTCAAAACACTAATATTACAGTATGAATGAGAGTGTTTGCACTGGTCCCAATTTGTAGACAAACCTGGATTTGCATGTGTGTATAAAAGAGGTATTTAAGGCAGAGTATTTAATAAATGGGGGCTCTGTGAGTGTGAATGTGTAAATATGCTCATACTGGCTATCTGTCAGTCTTTGCAGAATCCATGATTTCCTTCTGCAGAGATGTGTCTGTGCATCTTTATTCTGTCTATGAATTTTGCTAATGAAAAATTTATTTATTTCTTGGAGTGAGGGTGCCAGGTCGCAGGAAACCTAAATGAAATGTCATATCTCATTGTGTCTCCCCATGAGGCAGGAGGACAGAAGTCACAGAAGAACAAAATTGCTACTGAATTATATACGTGGGATTCACAGAGGAGTTGGAGGTGAAGCAGGAGAGGAATGGGTCATTTTTTGTGCATCACCTCCTTGCGGGCCACGTCTTTTCCCCTGTCCCTCCATAAGCCGGCAGTGTTGAACCTCTGATGCTGAACCTGACAGCTCTCCTGCTGCTTTCCGTTATACTTGTGTGCACAGACATGCCAAAGTGAGCTTCTACTGTGGTGTAACGTGAACGATCTTGACACACCGGAGAGACGAGCTTCTGCTTATCAGGTAGTGGCCGTTATCATTGCACAAAGGACAAAGACACACACGCAAACACACACTGCACTGTGCCACCAAACCGTGGGAGATTAGAGCTTCTTAATCTCCAGAGTTCCTGTGTGGCACAAACATGCACAAGCTCAAACTCAAATGAAGTGTGTTGTTTCTTAATTGGAGACACACAAGAGGTCATTATGGCAAGCAATGGAAGCTTTACAAGATTTTCTCTTTTGTTGTTGACAAACAGAGGAAAATAACTTTGTTTTGGACTTAAAATTTTGGGCATATGAACACTCATTACTATTCAATAAGGGCCACAGCCAAGGTTTGGTTCTGCAGAAACCCTATTTTATAGTTCTTTGAAATCTGCCCTGCAGTAAAACCCATATAACAGGTGATCAATGAAATATATAGCAAACCTGAAAGGAAAAAATTAAAGTTTTATATGAATTTTTCCTACATTTTAAGATGACCTGATCTGATAATTAGCAACCTGTGTTCTTGAAAAAGTTTGTTTTGAACCTTGAAACTGGGATTTGTGATATTTATACTACTGTCTTAACCATATGCAGAGTACTTCCTTTCTTTTCAAGACTAATGTCGCAAATAGGCCTCAAACTACTTCTAGTCTAAATGCAGCCAGGTGATGAATATTCCACAAATGTAGGGTTTGTATTAAAGCCCTTTGCTGCCTTCTAGCTTGGAGTTTTACCTAACTATGCCTGCTATGATCAAGTTTGTCATCGCTGCTTAATTAAAAATCTGTTTTACAACAAATGTAACATTTATTAAACCCCTATCTCAGTCCTAAAGGGGAGGAGTTGGGCATATTTTACTTAGATTACAGATGCACTAAGTCAGAGGACATGTTATTTTACTAAACCAATGGCACAAGGTAGAACAGTTAGTTTTCTATACCAATTGATGATTGTATTGCTTTAATAAAGGTTTAATCAATTACAGTCCAACAGGTCTGGTGTCCTGCACATTTTAGATGGGTCTCTGCTTCCACACACTCGAATCAAACAACTTGATTACCTCCTCAGCAAGCAGTCATGTTCTCCAAGCTCATGACTAGATTACTTGACTCAGGTGTGTTAAGACAGAGACATGTACAAGATGCAGGGCATTGGACTTTGGGGTACCCTGATTTATTATTTCCAAAGAATTTCTTGGAGCAATACTATGTTACTTTTAGCCATTAGGGGATCTAGACCTGTAACTTCAAGGTTTAGTGCCTCTAAAGGTCAATGTCAACACTGCACTGTAGCAAAATTGAACAACATATATATGCAGAAATATGTCTGATTAGGTAACTGTCATATCTGCTTTGTTGCTTAACAAAAATGTTTAGCTTAGTTCTCCTGTTTTAGGACAGTTCAGAATGCAGCAAAGCAACAGCACTCTGGGTCAAATGATCTACAGTATTCAGCGATGGATTTAATCCTCTCAAGTTACATAGTCATGTTTTTGAGAAGTGCAGCCTGCAAAAAGCACATATATGCACCACGCTATATGTTGACCTGAAATATATTTTGAGATATTTACAGATATTTAAATACTAACTGTTAATGTGGTAAAATACTTACTAGTTAAATACTTAGATAAAATACTTCAACACTAAAAGCAATTTATCTTTACACAAACAACCCAGGTCAAATGTCTGGTCACAAATGACTTAACAGGAAAAGGATCCCTAATCTACGGAAGAGGATTAGGGCCACTGGAAAAAAATAAAAAAATAAAAGGTTAACTGATTTTTACATTTTATTTCAGTATAATACAGAATTCTGACTTTTTTTTCTCAGAATTCTGACTTTAATCTCAGAATTCTGACAGCTAACAAACATGTTAGCATCAAGCTGTATCCATGTCTGTTGTAAAGACTAAACTAGCTCTGTTGTTTTAATCACCTTCTGCTCCTCCATTAATGAAATAGCATCACCGGGGACCCCTATAAAAATTTGCCTAATTGCATCATTTTCCACCAATGTGTTACTGGCCTTCCCAAACAACTCACATCTTTGTGAGTGAAGCTGAGGCCCAGTCCACACAAAGTTAAACCCTGGATTAAACGCACAAATTTTTCACCAAACCAGCCTCTCATCCATACGAAGCCGGCGTTTCGGGGGTCTGTAAACAATCTTTTTTTTATTAAGCCTTCAGAGTTTTCGCGTTTCCATCTTTAAGCTCTAACCGCATTTTTTTTCTTACACGCATGCGTCATAGCGTTGCCTCTAAACACACATGCGCGACACAGTATCACAACAACAATGGCACCGTACTGTGTTGAATGGTTGCTGCTCATGCTACTCACCCAGCTGTCGGGCTTACAACAGAATCTTCTTCTTCTGGAATATCTCCAGGAAGAACAGAGCAATATAGACGACATAGTTCAGCACCTGAATTTGACTTAATCCACGAAAATGGACCCGCAGGGCAACCATGTATAAATATTAGTGCGCATGCCCAACATTTCGTCGCCTATTTTTGCTTTGGCACCACAGCGCCACTTACAGGCCTGGCATACATTTTGCAGCGTTTTCATGCATTCGTGTGGACTATCACATTTATTTTACGTCTCCGTCTTTACGACAAACGTTCTGGAAAATATTAGCGTTTCGTGCTCCCATATCTCTACATGTACCTTCATGGAGCCCATTTACATTAAGATCCAAAATTCTGAGATTTAAGTCAGAATTTTGACAAAAAAGTCAGAATTCTGACTTTTTTCTCATATTATACTGAAATAAAATTTTTAAATCAGTTAACTTTTTTTTATTTTTTTCAATGGCCCTAATCCTCTTCTGTACTAATCAGTGAGAGTATGAAGATCCTTTTTACTCTTCCAGAGTCTCCTGTTTCTTATTATGACCGTGTCCTTTTCTGAACCCAGGAACCTTTCTCACAGCCCTAAATGTCTGCGCTGCAGGTGCAAAAAACCCATACATAAACAAACAAACAGGCTGTGAAAACAAACACTGCCTAATGAAGGGACAGCTGCTCTTGAGCTTATATGGGGGCCTCTCCATTAACGCGTTAAATGCTTCTTTATGACTTTCCCAAAGGGAGGAGATGCAACAGGAAGAGAAAGTTAAGATGTGGCTACAACACCTTCAAACTTTGCATGGCACAGGTCAAAACTATTTCTCCATCTGTTTTCAAAGATGGTCATAAATCTACACAGACAACTTTCTGTTTAAAGAGGGAAAACACTAAGTGCAGAGAACTTCAGAACATATTTAGGATGGAATATGCTTAATGTACCTCATTTATATATGCTTTTTCAGCACAAATTGGGAAAAAAAATAATTGGTGCAAATTTGCGCAGCTACATGCAAACTGAAACTAACAAGTTAACCAAAAATTAAGCAGAAAAAATATTTAAAATCACACTCAATTTAGTCAAAACTTATGTTTTTTTTGTTTTTCAGCAGCATTTCATAAAGTTTCAGCATTTATTGGTTGTAAGTTTTTTTTTTTTGTTAAAGTATATCAACATTTGACATCTTACTTTGGCCAACTTGGCAAAAGTCATTCAAATCTGACAGATGTGGCAGTTTCCAATGTCTTCAAACCCCACATGTGATCTACAGATTCGTCCTGTCCAAATTTAATTCTGAACTCTGGTTAGCACATCCATAACCTATATTTTATTTTGGGGGAGTTTTAGATGCTAAAAATATATATAACTCCACTACTTTTAACTTTCAAGTTGAAACCGAAATATATTGGGTAAAATTTGGGTGGTAATTGTTCATGATATCATCCACTTCAACTAAAGCTCCATTGAAAGCAGGACTCAACTTGTCCATTTAATGAATTAAAACCCCAGAGCATGATGCTGCCACCACCACCAATGTTTCACTTTGGATAGATTGTTCATTTGTTGACTCAGTGTTTTTTAGCAACTTAAAATAGTGCTGAGACGCTAACACTAACCTTTGTCTGGAAGAAAAGTATGTATTTATGTCCTATCCTGTTAAGGCTTATAAATTTGAAAAAGTTTAAATTACTAAAGGTTTCTTTTATACAGTAAAAAAGAGGCAAATTAAAAGGCACACACACATTCTTGAGATCCTCTAAACCCCTAACATTGTCAAACTCGATGAGAGACCAGCTAACGGTACTAAAACTGTTACATATATCAACAGAGGCCATGATTGAATGACTTAAGATTTTTCCTCTGTGAATAGTTGAATAACATCACTCTGTCAGACAATATTTCAGGTTAGGATCACCAGCGAAAGGCAGGAGCTATTTTGAGTCCTTAAACATAAGAGCAGAATTAAATTTGTAGGAAGGAATATTGCAGTGCAGTATTCAAGCCACAGGCAAAGTATGAGACCAACAGCTTTGGATAAGAGTAGAATAATGCAATCATCCTTAACTCTAAGCCAGTTTTAGGTCTAAGTGATTCAGCTGCTGGACCTTCCTGAAGAAGAAATTATTTGCTCACAGGGAAAGTATTTTGATTACGGTAGATTTATTGCTGTGGATTTTTCCTAAATTCATATGTTTTTATGCAGAAACCTGATATTTCTAGCTATGAAAAGCATTATTTTTCTAGAACAAATGCTTGTGCAATGTTTGATAAAAGGTATGGCTGAGGTTTGGAGAGATGTATGGGCAAATCAAAATGTAAAAAGGTCATAATTAGAGCAAACAAAGCTCTGCAAGCCTTGTTTATAATAAATTGCCCCTTCTCTTAAAATTAAAAGTTTGGTCTTAAAAATAGACATGGGGGATGCCTTATAAACTAAAGCTGATAGTTGGTTTCACAGGATAGGAGTCTGATAGCTTAAAGACCTGCCTCCCATTTCACTTTAACACTATGAACATTCTTTCATAATGCAAGACTGGAGAGATGTAAACAAATTAAAAACTCACAACAGGAGAAAAGAAAATAACTGAATGAAAAAAAAGTAACAAAATCAAGAGACTTTATTGGCTTTGTAAAACAGTGACATTGTACAGACACATGAAATGTGCATACACATACATAAGTTAAAATCTTCTATAAAAAAAAATAAGGGGTGGTTTCCTTCACAGGAGATCACAACAGTGTGCCAGTGCTGAGAATCAGTGGGACAGAGGTGAGTTTCTACTATTGGTGAGGGGGTCGCTGATTGAGGAGCCAATCCAGTTTGTAACAGATCACAAAAAATATTCAAAGAAGTGAGGTAATCAAAACAATATATCAAAATCAGAAATCAAACAGTAGAATGAGCTATATTGTTAAAGATAGGCTCTATGTATGCACCTTGAAGCTCTTAGTCCTCGGTTCTTCTCCCTGAGAAGAGATCACTCAGGACAAACTCTTTAAATAACACATCATAACTTATATGTAATAAATAACCAGGAGACATGACGACAAATTCTGATAGAAATGATAATCTTACTCAGATCAGAGAAATTGCTTAGAATGTACAGAATGGCAGCTGCTCACCTCTCAGGAAGTGGCCCCGATTAACAGTTAAAGGCATTTTATACATCTCCAGTCTGCCACATCATCTTATTTTACATCATACACGTTAGCAGATGATTAGACATCCATGGCTCCAGCCTTATCAAAATATTACACTTCGTTCTTAGCTGAAGGACACCGCTCTCATTCCATTTTCAAACCTTTGCCACGTACAGAATGAAGATTATAACTGTATATCCAAACAGAGGAAATGTTTAAATTAGATTAAAACATCAGTTCTGACACGCAACAGGCAGCCAACACCAAGGTGTAATAAACTCACATCTTCAATGGTAATTATCCGAACAATATAGAAAAAGAAAAACCCATATAATAAAAAAAAGAAAGAATACAGTGTACATGTTTAGCAAAAGGCCACTGACAGATTTTATTAAATTTAGTCTGCAACAAACGGGCAGTTAACTGGAAAAATCACAAAAGGAGTATCTATGATGAGGAAAATAAAAACTGACAATTCATACAAAAAAGGAAAAACAGAACAAATATCATCAAAGAGGTGATCACGTGCCAATCTCCGCAAAAAAGGACATTGATATAATTTTAGTATTGAATTGTTGGGAGCAGTGATTATTATAAAGTGTAAGACCTGCTGGGAAGAAGAATCTAAGAAGAAGCTCCTTCTTGCACCTAGGGTGCAACAGCTTTATGCAAGGGTTACCAGACATTGTGCAACGGTCATGCTTTTTTTGCTATAGTCCTTTCTCCTACCACCTGCACTGTGCTGAGGAGTAGGGATAGTTATTTAACAAAACTCACAATTCAGCATTCACTTTAAGATTCACTTAAAAAAAAACACCAACCTACAAAAGCTTTGTTTTGTGTTGATTAATGTTTGAGAAAAAAACAAAACAAAAACAGAACGGAATTGTAACTTTTGTTACAATTGAAAACAAGAATATATCAAAATGTGTTCATTTCCCTCCCCCAAGTTATTATTCTCCTAAATAGTCCAGTACATAAAATTGATCAAACTGTCTTGGCGACAACAAGCAAATAAAAACATTTAGGCTCTAGAAATCCAAGATAGATAGATTTGCATGCTCAAATAACTATATTCATATTAATTGATCTACAGCTCCAAAAAAAGGCCTATGGAGAAGAGTTAGGGAATGGTTTTTACTGCTGTCGGAAATCTGCGGTCCAATTAATGCAGTGATTAAACCTCCAGAAAATTTGTGACAATGTAGATAAATGTTAGCAAAGACAGAAGGGGTCATTTCACTCTACGGAGAAACAAGGTGCTGTGTATTTGAATTAAGCCTTAGTCAGCTCTTAACCTGGTCCCAAAAAACCCAAATTATAACAAATTAAGGCAGACTTGCCTAACTAAGCCCGACTTACGAACTAAGCCGGTTTTACAAAACACCCCTTTGGTTACTTCACAGTGTTTACCTCAGTTGTCTTTGTTCCAGAATAAATTCTTGACAGCCAGGGTCATGTTGCCAAACATTCTTATACTCAGTATTTCGGTTTACGTCTGGTTTTATGTTTAGGCTTGTTTGCCTTTAAGGAGAGGGTTCACTGCAGATGTGTGCTAATCCAGGAGGCCTTTCTCAAGGAAGATGCTGCATGAGGAAAGGAAAAAGAAATCCAAGATTATTGCATCATCTGAAAGATTTCACAGTTTAAATGTGCAAAGCTGGTAGAGATTTTCCCTCAAAGACCTGCAGCTATAATTGCTGCTGAGGGATATCCTACAAAGTATAGACTTAGGGCTGCTATGTACACATCCAAGCAAGAGGAACAAAGGTTGTTGAGAGACACTTTAGTTCACTTTTTCACACAGCAAAGCCAATTCAATTAATTACTGATTTCAGTTTAGGTCATACCTGTTCATTTCTATTGGCTATTCAGGTTTTTCACCCACCTGGCTTCAATTGTGCAGTAAGAGATGCACAGCTGCGATGAAATATGCATCCCCTCTTTTAGGTAAAACATCCTCTAGCTTCTTGTCTCCTGTTTGTTGACTTGAGCCTACCTCCTTATTTTAGAAATTAAGTCAGGGAGGAGTAAAGCTACACTAGCCTTTGGTCTGGCATAAATGGAGAAAGCTGCAAAGCTAGTAATAGCAGCCGGCATGTGGGAGTGTTTAATGGAGAGTGGAGTAATTTGTGCTTTTTAATGATGATTAGAGGAGGAAATTGGCTCAGATTTACAGTGTCACTCAACCACTGAGACAGAGAGGGTAGAAAATAGAATAAAGGGCTCTAAATTGTCTTTGTGTGCATGTATTTGTCTATATTGGTGTGTACGTGAGTGTGTGCACAGGTGTGAGACAGAGAAAGAGACCCGTAACATGCGAGTGACCCCCTCACATACCCGTCCACCCACACACTTCCACACCTCCACTTCCAGAGGAAATGTATCACTTAAACCAACTGCAGCTCAGCTCACAGAACCAAATGAATCTGGACTCAATTTTACGCTTAGCTGCCCTTCACTTTGAAACACACACACACTGACTCACTGAGATGCACACACACTCAAAATACTGAGGCAGGCCTAACTATAGCTGGGTGGGGAGTCTTTGTAACGTAAAGAGGAAATTGGAAAAGTGTGATTATGGCGCTGATTGGCAGAAAGTCATTTCTTCAGTCTTCTCAATTCTTCTCATCAACGATTTATTCTCCTTTTGACTTCTCGTTTATCCAACCAAAAACCTCCTGACACAGAGCTTTCACTTTCCCACTGCTGTTCTTTGTGTTTTTCTTGTTTTAACAAATATAATATTAGTGTATTTTAATGGTAGGTCCCCTAATTTCTTTCATTCTTCGGCCCAACAAAAAAAAAGTATGATATCCATCTCTTTTTCCAACATATATGGATGTAAGGAGATTAAACAACTTCTAACTTTGAAAAAGTCCAACAACATATTTAGAGAAAAAAAAATATGATAAATTTAATATACTTTACAAAAAGAAGTTTGCAAGTGGATAACATTAAAACCACTTGCAAACATAACCAGGTCTGGAGGTTTAAAGCAAGGCCAACCAAAGAGCAGATTGCAAAATGCTAAAATAATTCACAAAATCCCTTACACAGCCCCAAAATATCTACAGTGGAACAGCAGAATTTTAACTTTCATGGGAGGTTTACCAAGACTGCATGTTGAGGTAGTGGCTAGCACTATTGTATTTTAGCAAGGAGGGCCTGGGTTTGAATACCAGAGTGAAGTCTTTCTCCATGGTGCCTTCATGTTCCACATGTGCATGCATGAATAATACAAAGGCCAGGCTACTGTTTGTCCAACCGACAAAGACCAGTACGTCTACAATAGATTATTTTTCTTTTGGGAGTGTCATGGTTTTGGTTATGTTGTGCTTTACTTTGCTCCTTGTTTTCTAGTTTTATTGGTTAAATCCTATTTTGTTGTAATTTCTAGATTTATGTTCTCATGTTTTTCTGTTGTCCTCTGTTGCCCTCTTGTGTGTGTGTGTGTGTGTGAGTGTGTGTGTGTGTTCCTTTCCCCTTGGCTCCCTCGTTGTCTCCTCTCACACCTGCTCCTTGTCAGCTCGTTAGCCCTCCCATTGTCTCTGTCAGCTATTTATGCTCTCCCTCTGCTCTCACTCTTTGTTGGTTCCTTCTGTCAGGGTTGGTTGTGGTTTGGGGGACCCAAATGCAGAGACAGAGGTGAATACTTGTAGTTTAAATGAAAAATGGTTAACAAAGGCAGTCCAAAAATCCAACTAAAATGTAACAGACCAGAACCATGGAGACATCAGGGGAAAACACGTAGAAGGAGCCAGGGAGAGACGAGGGGAGATGATTGCAGCGATGACAGGACCAGCAACAACAGAGGAACCAACAAAGAGTGAGAGCAGAGGGAGAGCATAAATAGCTGACAGAGACAAAGGGAGGGCTAACGAGCTGACAAGGAGAAGGTGTGAGGAGACAACAAGGGAGCCAAGGGGAAAGGAACAAACACACAAACACAAGAGGGCAACAGAGGACAACAGAAAAACATGAGAACTAACATAAATCTAGAAATTACAACAAAATAGGAATTTAACCAATAAAACTAAAAAACAAGGAGCAAAGTAAAGCACAACATAACCAAAACCATGACAGGGAGTAGTGACCAAACATACATTATTTAGACACCAGAACATAGGAAATGTTTGGCGTGTAGCAGGCATCCCCAAAGTCGATCCTCGAGCACCGCTGTTATGCAGGTTTTAGAGGTTTCTCTGCTTTAGCACAGCTGATTCTGATGATTGCATTTCAGCAAAAGCCTGTTTATCAACTATCAATGTAAATCAGTTGTACTGGAGCAGGAAAACTCTAAAGTCTATCTACATTAAGATTAATTAATTAATTAATGATCTTTTAAAAGATGATTGTCTTTAAACATTTTCTCTGTTATCATTTTTTTTTCTCTGTCCTGAATGTCTCTGTTTTTCTGCTCCTGTTTCTCAACCTTTGCAGCATGTTTCTTTTTGTCTCTTTTTGCTTTTTCACACTCTCCTCCCTGCTTCATTCCAAACAGAAAATGTCACTAAAGGAGTCTTGTCTCGTCCCTAAAGGCCAATTGTCATGCATAATTTCCATCAGAAAATTAGAAACTGAAAAGCTGATTAGATTAGACTATTTTCCCTTCTTCCACACTCTCTAATTTTCTAACCACTGTCTATCTTTAGTTTTGTTCATTACACGTTAAGAAAAGGATTCTATAAAAGAAATTAAAAGAATTTGTAAAAAATGAATATATTAAAGGAAAACTAGATTTGTGTTAGTTCACTAGAGAAAAAAGAATAAATGCCTTGGTTCTTGCAGAGAATGACAAAAGCTAAAGGCTTATTTGTGATGTCAACTGGTGCTGTAACACTACTGATTAATATTTACATTCATAGAAAGGAGTCTGGTTTTCGAACTATTCAGAGTGTGAATCTGGCTCTAGAGCTCATCATAGCACTGAAACAGTTCTGGTGAAAGTCACTAATGATATTCTCATGGCCTGAGATAATGGACTTGTATCTGTATTTGTCCTGATACAAATTTTAGAAAGACTTGAATATGTTGTTGGAATTAAAGGAACAGCACTAAACTGGCTTAAATTGTATCTATCTGATCAATTTCAGTTTGTTCACATTAATGACAAATCTTCCTCATGCTCAAAGGCTACCTGTGGAGTACCACAGGGATCAGTGCTAGGACCAATTCTCTTTACTTTATGCTCCCAATCGGTAGAATTATTAGACAGCATTGGATTAATTTCCACTGTTATGCTGATGATACCCAGCTATATCTTTCTATAAATCAAGATGAAGCTAACCCATTACATAAATTACAGGCATGTCTTGAAGACATAAAATCCTGCATGACTCTTGACTTCCTGCTCCTGAATGCAGACAAAACAGAAGTTATAGTCTTTGGACCAGAGTCTTTGAAAAAGAAGCTGATTGTTGAGTCACTTCATTTGGATGGGATTAAACTGATTTTTACATAATAAAGTAAAAAATCTTGGTGTTATTTTTGGACCTGTCATTTAAATCCTGTATCAAAGAGGTTTCTAGAATTTCCTTCTTTCATCTGAGGAACATTGCAAAAATTAGAAATATCCTG
>NW_015152329.1:61328-76077 GCF_000732505.1 Cyprinodon variegatus
AAATAGAATTGGAGGCAGATCTTTTAGTTATCAGGCTCCTCTCCTGTGGAACCAACGACCAGTTTTAGTCCATGAGGCAGACACCCTGTCTACTTTTACAGTAAGGGTAGGCCTAAAAGTTTCCGTTCAGGTTATCCTGAGCTATCTCTCTGGTTATGCTGATATAGGCTTAGACTGCTGGAGGACATAGGCACCCCTTTTTCATCCTTCTGCTTCATTCTATCTCTATTCTCTCACTCTGCAGAATCTGTTGGTTAAATCTCTAACGTTATGCTTTCTCTGCTTTTTTTTTTACCAGTACAATACCTATATGATAAAAATTTCTACTTTGTACTTATGCAAAAAAAAAAAAAAAAGAATGACAAGATTAGATTTTTGGAAAAAAATACATTTAAAGTTAACAGTTGTGGGGCTGCTTATGAATTCAGACAGGATGCTCTGTATTCCTTTCTTGTGTGCCGGTAGGTTTTATCAATGTTTTTTTTTTGTCATAATTTAATAATTTAAGTATCAAGTTATAAGTAAGTAGTAATACTTTTTTTATATATATATATATATATATTCTTGGTGAAAATAAAACCAAGCATAAATGAGCAAATTTTTTATTTGTCCAAATACCTTTTGGCACAAATAAACTGTAGGTAAAAAGTGCCAGTGGGTTTTCTTGGCACTACTTTCCTTGGCCTTTGACCTGCTCTACAAATGATGTTTGGACTATTGAGGTATACGGGAACTCTCACCTTAGATGTTAGTAAAAAAAGAATGCCTGACTATTTTCTGACAAAGGGCAGAAGGTGAACCGTGGCAAAAAAAATAAAAATGCAGGCATTTGTCAATTAAACTTTAGTTGGAATTCATGCCCTATGTGCTCACACTAACAGCATTGATAACCCTTCAATAAAGCTTTTTTCCTCTTACAGCTGACAGTCAGGTACGTAAACTACAAAAGCCAAATTTTCTACTGCCAGTCCCTGCAGACAAACACAAACATTCCCGCTTTCTCATACTTCCTTCACAGCTCCAGCAGAAAGAGACGGAAGTGTCATGGAAATGTGTTTGACATAGTGAGGAGGAGTAAAGCTAGATTTGCTCCTTTGGCTCCCTGCAGTTTGGATCTGTTCCCTGCTCTTTGGCTATCCTCTTCTATGCCAGCTCCGATGTGTTGTCTTGCTAAACATACACACACACAGTGCATGCCAACTGTTATGTTATCTATGCCAGAATGACCATGTGCTGGTATATCTTTCTAATATCTCCATCATTACAGTGGATGATCTAAAAGGACTTTAGTGACACACACTGTTTTCATCGTTACTTATTTCCCTCCAATTACAGGTATTCAGATCAGTGACCCTAACCACCGTCATTTCAGTACGCAGATTTTTATGCAAAAAAACTGCCACGTCCACACACACAGACACACATATATATAAAGGCTAAGCTCCAAGAATCAACAGAATAATTGAAATATTTTCAACCTGATTAGGTCTGGCCTGCTGGCTGGGTCTGTTGCGAGGGCTGCACTCCCTGGTTGCTAGGGGGAGTAAATCATCCACCGTTATTTGATTTCAGTTCCAGATATGAAACCGTTACTGCGGCGATTAAATGTCTTGCAGCTTAGACACCTTGAGGGTGCAGGGGTTGGGAAGGGGGTGGGGCTGCCGGGGAGGAATAAAGAGAAAAAGACTGAGGGAGAGATTAATCTAAGAGAGGAAGGAAGGAAGGGAGTCAGACCCCTCATGAGGTAGAAATATGAGGAAAAGGTGAGGATGATTATGATGCCTAAATGCAGAAAACAAAGTGTGTGTGTGAAGTAGATAATACAAGGGTAATGAGGATGAAATGTTTTCCTACACCTGCATGTCTCAGTTGGCTGTTGTTTCCTCCTGACGACCCACAGGTTGGCGTGATGCAGTCATGCTTGCATGGAAGCACTGCTTCCAACGCCCTGACAGGCCATGGTCCCAGAGTGCATGTAAATGTTCTAGAGTTGTTTGTACTGCACCGATATAGAGATGTCAGTAGGGTCACAGCAAGGCCACAGGGATCCACCCACACATGCGGGCTTTCTCAAATGTTGATGAAACATAGGAACCAGGTACTCCTACTAACACAAGTGATAGTAAACAGGGAAGGATCTGAGTAAACACAAGCAGACAGTAAAAATTATCATTTTCCTTCCTAGTGATCCTGTTGTACATGTGCTAATTACTTCAATAGGCCCAGTGCAGCCTATTGTCACAGGTACTTTGCTATAATATCAGCCTCACTCTGGTTAGAATGGCCTCATCATTGCTGTCAGAAGTCAGAGGCTCCTTGAAACACGAAAAGGTAAATGTAAACAGCAAACATGTTGGTGTGTAAATTAGTGCAAAGTGTTTTAGTAAATGAATGAATTTTCAGCATTTCTCCTGAAATGTTTACTATCATAATCCTAAAAAAATATTCAAAATAGATTCATTAATGATTCACATAACTGTGTAGGCATTCAGGTCAAAATGTTTTATCATCTTTCCATGCATTTTCTTATTAATTCTTATTATCGCTGCTGATCGAAGGCTTGACTTATCTCAGAGTTTGAACTTGGTTTTGGGTGTCAACATAAACTGCGTGTGGCTAGTTGATTCTAATGGATATAAAAATATTTGGTCATTCTTATTTTCACGAACAGTAACTATTAATCTTGCAGGCATTCAGTGTACACCTACTAGCTACCCCTAAGTTCAAAAACGTTATTAAAATTTAAATATAATGCCCTTTTTACCTCCACCATAATTTTGCAATGAACTGTATTCAAGTTAGTGTTTTTTTCTAAACAGCAGTATGTATTTTTACTCCCACAAATAAATATGAGCATGTTTTCCCGTTTTTTCAATCCTCTCTCGTACATCTTTGTTAAGCAAGCCATAGTAATGCCCCATCCTACCTGTCTAAGCTATTCTACCATCACACACCCAGCTTTCTCTTAGATCAGCTGATAAGCTGCTCTTTATGGGTTTTGCTTTCTACTAAAGAGTCATGATCTGTTTGGTACATTGTTTGGAGCTAGCTAGATATGTAGGCACTGCATGGTTTTATTATATGAGGCTGAAAATCTATCTAGGGGGGTTCGGTAGCAGTTCTTAAGACCTGGGAGAGCCTACAAGTCCAAATCTGACATAAAAAAGTCATCTTTCTGAACGTGACCAATAGTGCACTTCATTACTTTTATTAAATTCATCTTTTGTGCAACTTGCTTTTGTTTTACAATTATTGCACAATTATGTGCAATACAGCAACACATATGAGAATTGTTGCTGCTGTTAGACAGAAATCACAAGTGGCAGACAGAAATAATTTTAATTGTGAAGAGCAACTTGTTCAGTGAAGGTTTTTTAGATATTTTGTATGTACGGTAATTCTGGAACAGCTTCGGAGAATGTGTGATGGAGTCCCATAGCTTACTGCTAAACGCATTTCATAGCAACAAAGAGATCTGGTATGATTTCAGGACTTTTTTCACAGTTATGATGTCTTTTTAGGTGATAAACTTCATTTAATTATCCTTTGGGATTAATAAAGTATTTTTGAATTTAACTGAATTGAATGGAATTAAGCATGAAGGGATGAACTGTATTTTTTCTGTAGTTGGATCAAGGCAGGTTAATTTGGACCAGATGTGAACTGCACAAGAATTTGTTTTAAAGTGGGCAGAAAACACTTCGTTTAGTATACACACACCAGCATAAGAGGTCTGGATCATGAAGGTCATGAACTGGTCTGTTTTAAGCCGACATGAATACACCCTAACTGTCTTTGCAGGTGTAATAGTTGCTGGTGACAGATCTGGGTTCTGAGTATTTCATAAAGAGTAGGTCTGCACTCTGCAGGGATTTATTATGCGCAACCATCTCTCTATAATGATAATGAGGATATAAAGAGAAGAAAAACACTTTAACCTGCATAATAATTCACCATCTTATAAAAAGTGATTGTATTATCTCAGTCTAACTGCTGGAATATGACAGTAGAGTCCATCGCATCTATATTCAATTGAGCACATTCTGGATTAAAGGGAGATTTGCATCACGGCTACAAATCTGCAGCAACTATATGATGCTTTCTTGTAAATATGGATTCAAATCCCTGAAAATGTGTTTATATCATAATTAATCCTTCCCCACTAAGAATTACTGCAGTTGTGCAGATAAATGGAGTCTCAAGTCCTGTTTGCATTACAATGATCAACTGAAAACAGGATTTTTTGTTTCTGCTAACATAACCTCCTGGTGTTTCAGTTACAATCTTATGCAGTGGACTCTAGTGAAAATCTTTCACCACCACTATTTCCCTGGTACAGCACTAGTACGTGTTTTGTTCTTTAGAACATGACCTTTTTGCCTTCTGAAATACAGGCTAAATTCCACTTTTATCACATATTCAACAACAGGGATCATGATGCTTTGCAAACATTACTCTCTGGAACCACGTTTCCCTATGCTAATTAATTAATAATTTCACCTACATATAATTATTAATTTTACAACAACAACTTTGAGAAGTAACCCATTTTGCTCGAATGCAAAATTGTATTAATTGTTCCCCTCAGTGGTGAGGTCACTGTCCTTAATGCTTGGCTAAGCCAAGCAGTGCAATGTTAATACATGGATATATGAAACATAAACAGATTATACAGATGCTTTACTTTTTGTGCAATTAAATTTTTTGCACTGCTTCTTTCAGTTTTTGTTAACTCTATAGCAGCTGTAACCCTAATATTTCTGTAGTTTTTCTGTGTATTTTTCTATCTAAGCACTGGTCTTGCGGTGAATTAAATTCACATTTGTTTTTACTTTTAAAAAAATGTCAGGACACAGCAAACACATGTAAATACTTTATGTTGATTTTATCTCATCATCGATCAATAGTGGAAGCGCTTTGCATCGGACCTCAACAAAGCTTTTTGTAAACGGTAGGCTCTACACTGACAGTGAGAGTTTAAAAGTAAGTCTGAGTCCATTAGAATAACTCACAACAGATTACAAGGTAAGTCTTCAAAATATATAAACAAAATAGCAAAGAGTCTGGAAGAAAGGAATGCATGTGATCCTAATTTATACAATAGCATTTAAAAGAGATGCATTTGTGTTTGCTGCACCTTTACTGGCTCCAGGAAGAGTACATTCATTTTTGACTCTCTGCACTGTGAAGAAAGTTCTTTTTTAAATTTTTATTGACAATAAAAAATTGGTATGAAGGGTGGTGAGAGGTTTGCTATTGAGGCGATTCAGCAAGGCTCAAACACTGCTGTGTTTTTGGTTTTGACCGTCTCTATAGCAGGAACTCAGTCAGCAACTGGACCAATTTAAGGTGCTGATGGTTAAGGTAATTTTTGACCATGGAGACTGAATACATACTGCTGGACGAGTATTATTGCTGTCTTAGAAGATTTTCTGATTTCTGAAGAGATTAAGCCTGTGTGATGAGGCAAGTATAGTCACCATTGTGATTATTTCCTGATGTCTAAGTGGACACTGCCTCATTAATAAAAAAACAAACATATTAATTTAATAAATATTTTGACAGCCCGTATACACATAGCAATGAATCAGGAGTTTTTTGTTTCTGAAATGGTTCTGATATGCCAAACCAACTTTTCTCAGTTTAAACAATGATAAAAGTTATTTGACCAATGTGACAGCAGGGTGGGTGGAAACTAAATGGTAAGAGAGGCTAGTGTGTATCTCTAGTAGTACTCCTGTGAAGAGAGTTTATGTCAAGCCCTCTAGATAGTTCTGGTCTGGATCATGCCCCCCCTTTTAATACGTTTGTGTCCTCAGCTCACACTCATGATGTCAGCAAAATGATGGATGAGATCATTGATGGACCATTGGTACCACGAGTGGATCACTGTGTCTAACATAGTTTGTATTTTTTAAGGGCATTAATATGGCTTCATGAGAGAGAAAATGGATATGCAAAAATGTGATATTCGTACAAACATGATGTTTCATTAAGCCATATTACTGCCCTAAAAAATATAGATAGATAGATAGATAGATAGATAGATAGATAGATAGATAGATAGATAGATAGATAGATAGATAGATAGATAGATAGATAGATTTTTTGCTATTTACATCCAAACTAAGGCAGAACATATGGTGTAATTTCATCACTATTCACACTTATTGGCAGCTCTGGAGAAGATACGGAGTAACTAGTTTTATTGCAGTAGCATAATCTCACACTCATCGTTTCTGGGAGGATATTTTTTTCAGAGGGGGAAGCATCCACATTAAGAAATAATAATTTAGTAAGACCATTAGTGTCACAAGTATTGTATTGCCAGGTCTTCTTTTATCATCTCTAGAGTTTGATGGTTGTCGTGAACCTCCGGTATGTTCTGTTCCTCAATATACTTGTAATATTAAAGTGCAATGTGCAAATTTGAAAGGCAATTACTATTTGTGTTGTTTCCGTATATAACTGAATAAAAGCACTTCTAGACTACTTTCATTGCGATTTTGTTTATGACGTGGAAAAGGAACCCTGACACTTAAACTGACCGCTTCTACATTGGCTGACAGCACAGACAGCTGTGAAAAATGGGGAAGTTTCCACACTATCACTTTTAAGTCACTATCAGAGAGAGAAGATGTAGTCAGTCCTCAGTTAGGAGAGCAAACGTTTAGGGCTCAGCTCTGAAATGGTGGAGCTGCAGAGCCGACAGCGCCACACAGCAGAAAAAGAAACACAGAGGTAGAGCAGAGCAGAGCGGAACAGCAGAAACAACAGAGGTTTTTAGGACTTACAGACAATACTGGATTAGTACTTTACTGTGTGTTAATTGATTCAATAATAAAACATTGTTCAAAGAAACAATTCAAATTTTGTTAAAGCACAGTTTTTGCCTTTAAAGCAGATCTCCATCCTTAATTGTATATATCTACATGCTATATTTATAACACATAATAGCATAAAGGTTCTGGCCAGTTGAACATAGATGTTTATAACACCATTTGACTAGTCAGAATTCAGTTGGAATATCCACATAATTTTCAGTATCTAAAACTCAGTTCAAGATATCTTGAAATTACCATGTAGATATTTTTAAATGATGGACATTAAATATATCTTAAAGCCACATAATGACTGGTCAAAATTAATTTTTAGATGTCACAAAATAAAAGTAGAGATACAATTCAGTCGCTGTTACTGCAATCATGATTGCAGATATCTATAATTATAGTGGAGATATCTAAAATGACAAACCCTTTACACACAAATGCTAAAAAAAATGTGAATCTTAGTTGGCAAATCTAATTTACAGATATCTTTTAGAGTTAGGGCTTTTTAAAAAAAATTTAATTACAGATATCCTGGGTAACAGTTTGGACCAGGGACAATTATGTTTCAGATATCAGTAATAAGTATTCATTTTCAAGATTAAATCTTAAAACGTTAATCTTGAAGATATATGATGTGCCTCTGTCATATAATGCACTGTGTTTGTGTGCATTTATAATATTAGAACAACAGGTCTATCAATGAAAAATAGAAGGTCTGAGCTTTAAAACTTCACCATCAAAAATTAACCCTTGAACTGTTAGGAACAACCCGTTTAATGCAGAAAATACATTTTCACTAATATTAAATATTCTTCTCCCTTGTTAAACTTACTGAATGGAAAGATTTTTCCCCAAAAAAAAAATGTGACTTATTATAAATAAATATTTATTTATAATAAGTCACATTTTATATATTTATAATAATATTATAACAATAATTTGGCAATGAAATAATTGCCTTTATTGTGATGCTTTTTAATGGAGTTTTAATATGCGGTTGCATATATGCTTCCTTTATACAGCTCACCTGCTTTTACATTTTGATTGTGATTAGGAAAATAAGTAATCATGTCCAGGAGAAAAATATTTTTTATTTTTACAAACTAATGTAATACCACACCACATGTTAGTGCACTCAGCTAGCTGAAGTGGAAAGGATCATAGTGTTTTTTTGGTGTTTTTTTTCTGGTGGAAAGCACACTTCTCTAATTGCCTTAAACCTGTTCCTCTCTCCTATCAGTCAATAGCCCTGCAGTGAGTGGGTAAATATATATATGTGTGTGTGTGAGTGTGTGTATGCGTGTCTTTCACTGGTCAATAAAGACTGTGCCAAGAGGCAATTGGTTGTTTTTCCTCAACTTGACACGTCAAATGCACTCACACTTTAGATAAACACACATCCACGTTCTCAAACACACACAAACACACACTACCAGGCTGTTGGGTAAACTGTATTGATTCTGTCCTGTTTTCAGCCTATTTCCCCTCATAACCCCTCAGAGCTCAATCACTTCCACTCATTGACGAGCGTGGAGAGTCTCTTAGATTGTGCACCCCCATGCAAAAACAAGCATGTATGCATAAAAGCCTGTGAAGCAGCAGGAAGGACAATATTTACTGATTTGGAATTATCCACCTTTACTGTAAAAGTATTTAGCCATATTTTGCATCTGATTGTTACTGAATGCTTGTAGCTTCAGTTTGTATCAGTTAACCAACAGAACCGGTTTTATCCAACAGTCACAGATTTATACTTGCAGCATATATAATTTTTTTTTATTTTTTTGTGACAGCACATTGACCCCTCTGTGTGATGTTTAAATTGTAATGCAAATACAAAAAAATATTGAAATTATTTTTACACAATGCATTACTTGTAAAATATTACATATAGTTAAAAAATGCATTTTGTCTCCATAAAAGTTGGCATTGTTCTAATTTTCATAACGAAATGTTTCAGATCATCATCCCAGTAAAAGATGGCTGCAGTTTCTAATTGATGATTTTATTTAATAAGAAAAGAATATATCCAAACCAACCATATTTTTTTATTATTTATTTCGGTGACACCAAATGATATGTGGGTATGAAGAACAGCCTTGTTGAAGTTATACCACAACATCTCAGTCTCTTGAGTCCCAAAAGAATTAACCATTCTAAGGCTGATATAAGTCGGCACTTATTTTAATATGTTCTGGTAGTAATCAGAAGTAATCAGAGGTTTGTTAAACTGAACTTCACTTTACCAAGATTGTGGAAAATTATATTTTATTCATGACTGCCCCACTTTATCTGTTAGCAGCAGGATTGTGAAATAAAGCATATTAAGTTCACCTCAAAATGGCTATGAATTAAAAGTATATAAAAAAGTATGCTTTGAAAATGCATAATGAAAGACTAGACTTAAATTCAAAGAAATATAAAATGTATAATGATATTTAAAAACTTTTATTTGCTCAGGTTGTTGTGATGCACTTAATTTTTTTCAAGGATCTGAGCTATGGAAGTGAAACAACAAAAAACTAAATAAATATAAACTTTTAAAGGTTTGAAAACCTGGGAATCCAACCCTGAACCTTCTTGCTGCAAGGCAACAGTGCATCCACCGTGCAGCCTCTGTACACCCATTACTTTAACCAAACATGGAAAGGCGGCATTCTGCTTTTATTTTATTGTCTAATTCATGTAAAGCACTTTGTATTATCCATGCACTGAATTGTGCTACACAAATAAACTTGCCTTGCCTTGCCTTTTCAAAACACTGTTTAAACCTTTACAGTTATTATCTCAAATATGAAGATATACACACTTGACATATACAATACAGGGAAACTACACTTTTTGTACAAAAAAAAGTCCTAATTTATATATTTCTATTTGTATTATTAATTATTCAAACTTTTTGTTCTTTCACCTTTGGAGAATTTCTCAATAATTGTGTTCTTAAACAGTTGATTAACTCTAATTCCAATCATTTGCTGTTGCAGTGGCTTAACATGGTAAGCATTTTTAAGTTTATAGGCTCAGCCAGCAGACATGAGGCGTCCATCCAGGAAAAGAAGGTAAAGTGAAGAAAAGTTGATGATGTGTGTCTGAAGCTCCTGAACTGTATAACAGCACTTTGCAGCTGCATTAAAAGATCAGAAAGAACAGCTGTGTCTATGAAACTAGCTTCTGTCAAAGTCAGTGATTATTTTTTGACATCATTTAAAAACCATCTATATATAGTATTTGCATTAATATCCACTCAGCACTCCACAGACGTGTTATTGTTTTACTATTTAAATTAGAATTGGTCAATCATATGTAGCACTGGACGAATAGGTATGTGTGGCTTGTGGACTACACGCTGCATTAAAATTGGAGACTCCAAAAATAAAACAGAAGCATGGATGTTTTAAAACCTTTTTTTCTTCATTTTTTTTCTCTGTACAGCATTCGTTTGCTAAACCATCAGACTGAAAGTAGACCTAAGTGCTTGTTTCCATCTCTCAGCTCTCAAATACTGAAAGTTTATGGAGTTTTTTTGGAATTTCAGAATTTCAGAGTTTCAGCCAGAAACTGTTTCTGTTTATTCCAGAAAAGAATATATTGTATAGTGGATCTTCTTTGCATTTTTTTTATCTTGTCCAGGTTTGTGTAAATGTAACTGGACCAGTATTGGCATGTTCTGGTGGACCGGGAATTCCTCTTTTGTGTATTTTTAAAAAGATTTTGCTGAAAGACTGTCTCATAACTCCCCATCTGTTTTTTTTGTTTTGTTTGTTTGTTTTGTTTTTTTAATTAATTTTAGTTTTGGGATTGATGTGTGGAGTAAACAAACTCTGATGTTTGCTAAGTCATCTGAGTTTCATATAAAGTCAGTATAAACATATTTTTACAATAGAATAGAATTAAAAAACTCTTCAATGTCCCACAATGGAGAAATTGTGGTGTTACAGCAGCAAATATTTTTTAGCAACAGGTGTATTACAAATCTGGACCTTAAAAAGTGTGTTAAAATTGTAGAATAAGTTACAGAGTTAAAAAAAAAATAAACAAATGAAAAACTGTCCATTACAGTGTTTTCACAATGTAAATACTGTGCATCTGGATAATAAACAATTAATATACATCTGTCGACATTTTTAAAGTAGTGGATATGTGAAAATAGCAGCAACACCAGAAATGTGCAAGACTCAACATATATGTAACAACCTATTGAGGTTCTTTGGAACAGTGATTGTTATAAAGTCTTACAGGTGCTGAGAGGAAGGATCTGTGATTACGCTCCCAGGTGCCTTTAGGGTGCAGCAGTCTGTTGGTCCTGTGATGTTGATGCTATTTTTCAAAAAAGCTGGTTTGAGATAAAAGTTAGATGGATAGAGCTAAATACCCAGGTAACCTGGAAGAAAAGCTTTTAGAGGCTGAAAATGTGTTGGGATCCGCTATGATAACCCTAAACAAAGAGCCAGGGCTACAATGGAATGGTTTAGCTCAAAGTATGATTGCACTGGCCTAATCAAATTTCAGATCAGAAAATGAAAACAGATGTAAATGTAAAACAGATGTAAAACAGTTCTTCACTTTGTTTTTTGCCCCCATCCAGTTTCCTCTTCCTCCCCTATGGCATAATGTTTCCCCCCACCCACCCAGACTGAAGGAATTATTATACAACAAGTTATTGTCCTTTCCTCCCTCTCTTAAGCTACCGTGTCCCCCTGTTCACCCCACATAGACACCTGCCCCACTCGCTTCCAACCCATCTATTCAAGTGGACCTATAGACATATGTAGCCTCACATCTGGATACTGCATTTAGTTCCTGGTTCACTCTCAGGAAGTTTTCACACTTCACGATTCATTAACCTGCAGGTCTCCCCTTAAAGCGAGACGGCAGAAAAGGAAGAGGAAGAAGAAGAAGAGGAAGGTGGACAGATGGGGGGTGATGATGTTCTGAAAACAGAGGAAAGGAGAGAAATGATAAAAGAAGGCTGAATCAGCAGCAAGATGAAAAATGTTGGTTATATTTAATTGGTGGGTTGAAATTTAATACACTTGAAGCCATGATTTCTGGCAACTTAAAAAAAAAAACAGGGAAAAAAGGCGTGAGAATGTCCCGAAAAAAAAAAAATGGGTTGAGTATGAAGGGTGTTGAATCTTAGACTAGTCTGAGTGTATCTGTCCAGGGTGTGTTTGTCCAGCCTTCTGTGAGTAATGTGTCTGAGAGAGCAGCTTCCTAATGAAACACTTTTGCCAGAGTGATAATTACACCAATGGAGAGCAACGACACCTCCACTCAGTGTGTGAAACTTAGCTTACTAAAACACAAAGTTTCTCCCTGCTTCCCTCTGTGTGTGTGGGGTATGTGTGTGTGTGTGTGTGTCTGTATGGGAGACATGATTTCATTGTATGTACATAAAAGGCTGACATTATGGGCTTCGCTTAATAATCAGCCCAATAAGGGGAAGCAGGCCTTCTCCCAGATGAGTTTATATATTTCTTTTTGCAGGGATACACAAGCTGACATTTACACCAGCTGAAGGAAAATGATTTAATGCATTCATGTTCCATAAGCTTACTTTATATAAAGGCTCTTTTCCGTCACATAGGGTCAACAATGAAATATTATTAACTTTCCCTTTTTTTCCATCACCCCCCATGTCTCCTGCTTTGGTTTTCTCTTCCCTTTTTCCTCCCTGATTTCAATCTTTGCAGCACAGCTGAGTGACAGGCTCTGCTTTCACTGCATGTCACAGTGGTTGAAATCTCACTGAGGGGCTTGATGCAGATAAGCGGTGAAGATGAGGATAAGCAGTGACAGAGCTGGGGCTCAGATGGGGGGAAGAGAGCGAAAAGAGGTATATATTTCTATATACATGATTTGGAGAAGAAGAAAATACACAAAAGATACCTGCGTCTTTAATGGATTCTACAGGAAATCTTGTCTCACACTCGAACAGCCAAAGAATTTAGTTAAACAAATCAGACCAGCAGAACAATTCAATTATTCTGTGTGCCTTTAATAAATGTTTGATATGCATTACATGGAAACTTTCTAATTCAATTTTTTTTACGATTTAACAGTTAGGGCTTTTCCCATTAATTCTTCACACACAAAGTCACAATTTGGATTTGGAACGTTTATTAAATAAATACAAAAGAAAAAAAAAAAGGAAAGTCGAACAAAAATTATAGCTGAGGCTTGGGAAGGGCTTAGAGATTAGCGCATGTGGGTAAAACAAAAGTTTCAGCTACTAGTGCGTTTATAATACAAAACCCCTGGTATGTGCTCGCCTGGATCTGGAAGATGAAGAACTTAATTCTTAGGTTATTAGATTTTTTCTCTCCCTTCTTGTGGGGAATAGAGAAATACATCTACTACTTTAGCACACAAAGAATCCACACCCTACCCAACGCAAATGTGTTTGTTGGTAGTTTCTCTTTCGAAAGGATTTGAGTCAAACCCCTTTACTCCAAAACCCTTTAGGGCATCAGAGGTTTGTTAGAAAACTGTTAGCAAATAGCATCATGAAGATCAAAGAACAACGTGTTAAAGTCAGGGATAAAGTTTGAAGAGGTTTAAAATGTGATTAGGTTTAGTAATACTTGTCAAACCACCAAAATGTGGGGGGAAAAAACTAATGACCGACACAAACCCTCCTTGCCTTGAGACATGGTGGTGAAAGTATCATGCTATGGGGATGTTATTCTTATTCAGGGATAAAGAAACTACTCAGATTTGATGGGAAGAGAAAAATAAAGACCAAAGAAAACATGTTTTAGGCTGCAAAATTTTTCAGACTGACACCGACAGCAGGAGAAACTATGGAAGTGTTTTGATCAAAGTGTATTCATCGGTTAGAATGGGTCATTCGGAGTCCAGATCTATATCTCATTTAGAATCCTCCCAGGTGGAGACCTGATCTGGTTGGATTTGAGTCATTTTGAATAACTTTAGTAATATTTACTTTCCACATGTGCAAACTTGGTGGATAATTAGCCATAAGAAATAGCTGCTGAAAAATGCACTAAAGGTGTTTTTAACAAATAATTGTCTTGGTGGGGCTAAATATGCATTTAACCCACATTGTTTCTTTTCTACAGATAATTTGAAAGAAAAAATACATTTATTTCCTTTACAACCATATCTGTTTCTCATTCCATAAAATCAAAAATCATAGGGTTTGTGATGAGAAAAAAATAGGAAAAAGGTTTGTTTATTTTTGTGTGTGGCACTTTGTCTCTGTGATGAAAAAAGTGTTTTGTACCAATAACTTAATATAACATCTTCTTATATATTTAGCAAAAGGCAAAAACATGTAAAAGCCTTGAAAACCAGGTTCCTCTGAAATTATTTTGTTTGTAACCCCACTTATCTATCACTTTAAATACAAGGCAGTGACAGACCCTTGGTTTGGGAATTGAGAAGAAAATCCAGGTTTAAAACGTTTCTTTTGTGCAAAGACATTCTGCAGAAATAAATGACAAAGTGCACAAACAGAACAGGATTCTCTGAATGGATGAGCTTTTATATATATAAATGCGGTTGTCTTTGTGTTCACCTTGCAAAAAGAATGTTTACAGCAAAGTCTATTTATGCTTTAACTGTGATTCCCTTTTAAATTGTTTGCCACTCTTTTATGAATAAAATGGTCAGATTCCGAACTGATATAAAAACTAAAAAGATCATAGAGATCATTATTATTTTATGTCATCACAGGGAAATTTCTGGCACATTTGAAAGAAGAAGAACCCATTTAGCACTATTTTTTAGCTGACGGGTAAACTCATTTATCTACAATACATAAGTAAATACTACGTTCAATATCAAATTTAGAAAAAAATTTGTTAACTAGCCCATAAATTCACAATTCCACTTTTTTAAACTCATTAAACTCACAAAATTCTAATTTTAGGAGTGCATATTACCTTATTCTA
>NW_015152330.1:0-1756 GCF_000732505.1 Cyprinodon variegatus
CTAAGCTAGCGCTAACCTAGGCTCAGCTCAGCAGTCGAAACAGAAAGTAAACACCATACGTCTCAACAGCAGCTTCATTTATTTATCTTTTTTAGATTTTGGGATTATAGTGATTTTTATGGGCTGAATACCCACCAAACACTTGATTTTGAGTTCAATTTTAAATCACAAACAGGACAACTTCAACTTTTGACCAATGCAGACCTTCAATTGGGATATACTATAAGATGTATGTGAAACTTCTTGTTTCCAGGACACCTGGATTGGATTATATAACGATTTGAACAGCTGGAGGTGGTCCATGTCAGATTCAAACTTCTACCAACATGAGGAGAAGGAGTTCAGGAAGTGGGCAACAGGAGAACCAAACAATAAATGGGGTAAAGAGTCCTGTGGGGTAATGACCAGTACTGGAGTCTGGCAGGATGTACCTTGTACAGAAACCTTAGAACCAATCTGCTTTAATGTGACAGGTAAACATGATTATTATTTTTACTTTTGCATCAGTATCTTTAGATAATGATTATCTTTTTTATTGATAGTTATCTTCAGTACATTCATACCATAAAAAAATTTGAAATAGTTTCTATAACCCTAGGATCAATCCTTAAATGGTCTAATTTTAGGGACAAATGTGACCTTCGTTCGAATCAACACTGGCATGCAGTGGCCTGCAGCTCAGAGCTACTGCAGAGAACATCACTCAGACCTCGCCAGTGTGAGGAACGAGTTAGAGAACCACAAGATCCACCAGTTGGTACCAGCAGGAGCTAAAGTCTGGATCGGTCTGTATAGAGATACCTGGAAGTGGGTGGATGGAACAAACTCCTCATTCAGGTTCTGGAGTGGCAATGAACCCAATAACAATTACCATAATGAGGATTGTGCTGTTGCAAACTTTGGAAATGGTGGGAAATGGGAGGACTGGAGCTGTGCTCACAAGAAAGCCTTCATATGTTATACTGGTGAGGAATCCTTAACTCTGCAGCTTTAGTGAAGTGTGGATGATGTCAGTGAAGATGGCTGCATCCACCAAGGAGCCGGTCTAAATGGACTGGGTAATTCAAAGGCTGTGGAAATGAGGCAGGAAAAATAGATTCTTAAAGCAGGCAAAGAATAGATGCTGAACTTCTCACTACTGTTCTTTACATTCCTGAGGAGCTTCAGCAGCAGTACCGTCATCTCAGATATCAGATTTATAGTCCCCACCCTGCAGAGATATTAGAATCTGAGCTTAAATATCAGCCAAACACATTTATACAGGGACAGATAAAACCTTTCAATAAACCAAACATTACCGCCACATATCTGACTCAACAACCATTAAAACAACTATTTCCATTCATTTCAGATGGAACTATTCTCAATGCACTTCCAATATTCACCACCGTTTGTCGCCATTTCTGTTTTTCCTCTGAGCACAGAGTGCCATGAATACCCTAGACTATGGAGGATACAGCAGACCAGTCATTCAAAACAGGCAAAAATAGGGCTGCATTTGTCGGCTGCATAATGTTCCAATCTGAACAGACTTTCGCGCTGCTCTATGATGTAATCGGCCGATGAATCGGCTGTTTTATTTTACTTGTTCTTTTGTACTTCCTATAGTAATTTTAAGAAATTACATTTTTGGAAATTTTTATATTTGTAACTGTTTTTACTGTATGTTTTTAATGTGGACCCCAGGAAGACTAGCTGTTTGCCATGGCAACAGCTAATGGGGATCCTTAATAAAATTACAAAATTACAAATTACA
>NW_015152330.1:2685-4100 GCF_000732505.1 Cyprinodon variegatus
AAAAAAATTAAAGTTGAAACCTAAAAAATACAAGTTGATATTTAATGTCAAATTTTTACCTTATAATGTGAGAAGCTAAAAAAGCAAACATAAAATAATAAGAATTTAATCTAAATTAAGTTGAGTTCTTTAATTACACTTTTTCCATTTTTAATTTATTTTCTTAATTGCAGTTTTAGATTTTATATTTTCAGATTCAAATAAATTTCTTTCAGTTTCTTTTGTTTTATTTTCAAAAACCTTCTTCAGTTTCAGGATTAATTTTTTTACACTTTCAAATTAGTTTTCAGCTTCACATTTTGACCCCAATCTGACAGGAGTGGGCGGGGAAACGTGATTGACAGCTTGCAGCAGCACTGGAGTGATGCCCCTTTACATGTTGCATTCATGGACTGTGGGAACTCCAACTACTTGGTGAACACATTCTCTGAAGCATTTGTGGGTTTTTTTTTTTTGTTGTTGTTGTTTTGGCAAATTTCTGTGAAAAATATTACATTAAAGACGTTGTAATATTGAATGTGAAAAAAACTGATTTGAAAGTGTAAAATAAACCTTGAAACTAAAAAAAAGAAACTAGATTTTAATCTGAAATAATAAAATCTAAAACTTCAATAAAGAAATACATTAAAATAAAAAGTGTAGTTAAAATACTAAACTGAATTATGTTTTTTTTTTCAATCTGAGGGGAAGAATTTAGATTAAATTATGATTATTTTATGTTTGCTTTGTTTTAGTTTTTCAGATGATAGGTTAAAAATTTTACATTCAAAATCAACTTATATTTTTTCAGTTTCAATTTTTGTTTTTCAGAATCGGCTAAAATGTTTAAGTTTACAAACATTTTGACTCCTCTCTGACTCCATAGACTCAGCCCCTGAATTCAAACACACCGACTATGTGTCGTTCCATCACTTTGCTCCCTTCATCCTCACAAATTAATCATACAGCCAGAATCACTGACTGAAACATCGCAGCATCTGCTGCATCATTTGCCTGATAACTAAAAGATCTGCCTAATCTGTTTTTTCCTCTATGAAACGTTGCAGTGAATGAATGTTTTTCATTGTCTCAGAACTTCAGGATGTACGCAGACCTAGCAGTGAAGAACATGAAGGAAGTGACCAGTCTGAACAAGATGGCAAACCAATCGGCTCACAGCTCCGTATGTTTATCATTATTTCCTCTCTTCTGTTTCACATCAGTAACGAGTTGCAGGGAGAAGAAGAGCAGTAATTTCCATATTGTGTGGCCTCATCATTAAATACTGTAAAATGCAAGATGTAATAATGAGAACTGTTGAAAGAATTCATCAACATCTGCATGAGGTCCTGCATGGACAAGATCTGACAGATAGATGTGTTCACACTGCAGGCAAATTCAATTCTCTTCAGTGTATTTCTATAGCTCCAATTCAC
>NW_015152330.1:5917-8398 GCF_000732505.1 Cyprinodon variegatus
CTGCTAGGAACATAAGGAACAATCAGATCTCTGATATCAGATGGAGCTTGGCCATTTAAGGCTTTATATGTGAGAAGGAGGAAATAAATGGAAACTAAAATAGGAGAAATTTGATTAGATTAGATTTATATTCTAATCATCTGTTTTTTTTTCTCTATGAAACGTTGCAGTGAATGAATGTTTTTCATTGTCTCAGAATTTCAGCATGAATCTCCAAACTAACAAACCTTTTTTTCTTCTATAAGCCTTTCACACTAAGCAGGTAATAAAACTGAAGCTGGCGTTCTCCTCCTCTGTGGACCAGAATAAGTCTGCTGAAGACCTGCTGAGGAAGGTAAATCTTCTCTCTTTATTTGACCAATATTGCGTCCCATCAGAAATCCCTTCCAGCTGTAGATTCTTGTTGAGAAAAATTATATCAATGAATCAAAATGTTCAAGAAATATTTTTTTTGTTACAGCTGAAACAGAAGATGCAGGACAGCGGAGTGAAAGGAGACATCAAGCTGAGCTGGAGGAAACAACCGGATGGACAGATCTTCATCAAGGAAAAAAACAACGGAGATTAATATTAAATTGAAAGTTGTTGATTTTATTCTTTATTGCTTGTTTAGAATTTAAAGGTACAGTTTGGGTTATGTTAAGGAGAACGTTTTTTAGAGAGATAATGAAAATGAATAATCAGATCTTTTCTTCAGGATTTTTTTAAATAAATCATTTTTCTTTTCTTTTTTTTTTTTAAGTGGTTATAGTTCTATACCCGTAACATCTGAATAAGAAGAGGTAGATATCCTATTAACTGTTTTATTTAATAAAAAAGCTCCTTTTCTTGGCCTCTACAGTTCCCGTCCCACTACACGTTCTTTGCTCATGCCACAGGATTTTGGGGCCCGAATTATAATGTTTCAGCACTTATAGTCAACCATCTTACATTTCTTATGACACTTGTCTTCATTTTTATTTATTTTAAAAATTAGTTCTCATTAAAACACTGAAAACTGCACCTAGTGTATGTTTAAATATTTCATTTGACATGTTTATAATAACATTTTGTTTTATTTATCCTTTCGCTCCAATTAATCTTATTTCCTTACAGTAATGCAGCCTGCATTTGCTTGGTTGCTTTTATTTTTTCTAGCTGCGTCCCATTCTTTCCTCTGCTCCATTGTTCTGGTGTCAGTTTGGTTGGAGGCTTTTGAGGGCCCAAACGCCGAGAGGAGTTTGCAGATTTAATAAATTTCCACAGGCTACTGAGGCAAATATGAAAAATACTGAAAACGAATGATGGTCCAGTAACACCTCTGCATTGGTGCATGTGTGGAGCCCATAGAGCCAAACACTGTATTGCTGTGCGTCGTTTTAAGAACGTCACAGGTTGTTTCTAACCGACTGACTCACTAAACTGTGTTTAAAAACGTTTCTGTTACCATGATGCATCTGCTACAAAAAATGTCTCATCTTTTGCGATTTATCATTAAAATGATCCAGAATTTTGGAGCCTAAAAGGAATAGAAACGTTTCAGCTGCTGGGTTTTTATTTTAATTTTCTCGTTGTTTTATCCTTTTCCTCTCAGTTATCACTCAACTTATCTAAATTAAAGTTAATTTCAAATGGACTCTTAGTTTATGTACTTTTTTTTACTGCACTGTTTTAAAAATATTATTTAAAATGCTTGTCCAGAAGAATCCTCATTCACATTTTCCCCTAAATGTTCACCTTATGACAAATGTTTACATTATTTATCGGCTGCATCTGAAAACATCAAAGATATTTTTAATGTAAACATAGATACGAAATAATTTAATATAACCTACAACACCTTAACTGATATCATTAGACTAGTTCATCAAATTCATTCAGTTTAGTGTCCTATAAGCTGCCTGTAGTGTCTTTAAATGTCCAGCAGGTGTCGGTATTCTGTAAGACAGTATCAAGGCAGCATCAATAGAGTTTGGCTTCAGGATGCCTCATTAACAAAACTACTGAAAACCAAAATCTAGGGGACATCAGGGGAAAAAGACAAATGAGGCGCCAAGAAACGACAGAGTAAGAATTACCCAGCGCTGAATGAAGCCTCTGCTGCTCTTTAAAGCCCAGAACTCTGATGAGACTGACGAGCTCCACCTGGGTAGACTACCCAGGTTCTCCACAAAGATCCTCTCTTGAAGAGATACATAACTCTCTCTCACACACACACACATACACATGTTGTGTCACAATATCCTTGTGGGGACCTTCCATTGACTTCCATTCATTTCCTACTAATTTATATGGCCTAACCATGACCCTTGCCCTAACCCTAACCATTACCGACACATACCTATCCCTAAACCTAACCTAAACTCAATTCACACCTTAGTCCTAAACCTAACCCCCACCCCAAGAAGAGAAACTTTCCTTGTGGGGACCAGTTGTTGGTCCCCACAGGTTCCTATTAGGCCCCAAAATGTAGCATATTCCTAGGAAATAGTCCCCACCAGG
>NW_015152330.1:10035-12040 GCF_000732505.1 Cyprinodon variegatus
AATAATGTTGTGATATTTGCTGTCCGCCTCTTAGGGGTGGCAGAAATGTTGCCTTATCAAATCGTTTTCAGATTGTCATAATGAAAGTTAAATCATAGTCAAATAGATAATTCTGCACATATATGGAACAAATTAACCACAACTTCCATTCAAAATATCAGAGTTTATTAACAAAAATATTTCAGTCCTGAGTAAATCATATTTAAATCAAACATTTTTAACTAAACTAATAAACCTCAATCTAAACTAATATGTACAAAGAAGAAGGAAAAATATGCCGGAAAACCATGATCGATGAGATGAGATGAGATGAGATGAGATGAGATGAGATGAGATGAGAGTTTGTTTTATTTTGGAGAACAGAAGTTTATCTTGAAGGAGGATGTGAACAAATAACTAATTAAGAACAATTCAAATGTTTACAAACCAATTTAAAATGCAAATCCATGAAGGGATTTGCTGTAGTAGTGCCAGGCAGCCCGGGCCACAGGCGGCTACGCTCTACCAGTTCTATTCATTCTAGCTCATCTGAATCGTTCATCTGGAGAGCGAGATCATCTGAGGTAGCAGCACTGGACATCTTCCAGGCATGTGAGGGAAACTAGCAGCAGTTCAGCGGACAGGAAGAATGAACGGTAGCCGGCGCGCACTGATGACATCATACACGCGCCGCTTTGTTTTTAAAAATATAAATATAAAAAATATAACTGTGGACGTCTGGGGGGCAGTGATTGGCCTCCATGTTCTGTATGCTGGCGTACCATAAAGAATAAACTGTCCCTAAATTCTGCAGATGGATGGCATCGTCTTTCCCCGTCACGCGTATGTTGTCTACTCGCAGCACTGCCTGAGGAAGCCCCTGTAGTAAACTGTCTGTGGTGCGCTGAAAAATGCCTGGGGCTGAGGAGACCTCATAGGGCAGCCTAAGGTACTGATTCAGTCCACGATGTGTATTTATAGTTGTGAGTTTTCCTCCAGTGGTAGATGCTGGTAAGCCTGAGACATATCCAGCTTGGTGAACTTGTGTACTCCAGCCAGCAAGTCTTCTGTCTTTGGAACTGGGTAGTTATCCAGCTTTGACACTGGATTCACTTACTAATTTAAACTTACTACTTTATAATCACCACATATCCTTATGCTTTTGTGTGGTTTGACTATGGGGACTATTGGGGCTGCCCACTCAGTAAAACTAACAGGCTCTAAGATCCATAAATTCTGCAGCCTGGTCAGTTCAGTTTAAACTTTTTCTCTGAGCACATAGGGCAAGGGCCTAGCCTTAAAGTAACGAGGCAGGTCCTCTGGGTCTAGATAGATTTTAGCTGTAGCCCCCACTAGTGTGCCTAATTCACCCTTAAACACCTCCTGGTGTTGTGACAGCAGGGCCTCTAACTCTTGCTGCTGTCCTACTTGGAATTTGAACATGGCTGTCCAGTCTAGTCTCACTGCCCTGAGCCAATCTCTTCCCATTAGGTTTGGGCCCTCCCCTCTAACCACCAATAAAAGCAACTGCTTCGTCTGTCCTTTGTAAATGACATTTGAATAAATCTTTCCTAGCACATCCACCGTATCTCTGGTGTAGGTTTACAGTTTTATCTTTGCAGGGTGAAGACCTCCACACACTATCTGCCTGTGTGTTCTCTCATTCACTATCGTCAAGCCTGCCCCCGTGTCTATTTCAAATGTGACTTCATGCCCATTCATGGAAAGTTGTTCTCTGTATGGCTCCACTTTGTTCTCTCTCGCAGCATGTGAGTGTATTCTGGCTGTAAATCTCAGTTTTCCTCTAACATGTGTGCTGCCCCTCTTGTGTTAAATCTGATGGGTTTGGGCTGTCTCGCACTGCGGCATTTTCTAGCCAATTGTCCTTTCTTGCGGCAATTTCTTGCAACAGCAGTCTGCCGCTCTGTGCGTTCCTCCGCATCTAAAACACGTAACATGCATCTTCTGGTCAGACCGGTGGCTGCACTTTGTGCACCGCCTCCTCTAGGCCTTCTGTTTTCTGCTG
>NW_015152330.1:13770-16603 GCF_000732505.1 Cyprinodon variegatus
AACCAGCAGTCTACAGACTGACCAACTTCATCTATCTCCACTCCACCACCAGTTTCAGGCCTGGGGGGGAACAGCCCTATTCTTTGCTCCTGTTCATGCATATTTATCAAAATCAATCGAGATGTTTCCTGCCGAGGTCTGAGCGCCAAAGACAAAGTAATTGTCTCAATACATTTCCCATTATTGTCTCTTCTCTTCATTTGAGGTTTTCAGATTGAAATGTCATTTATAAGGTTCCAGGTTTCAGTTTATCGTTCATTAGATGGTTCAGTTAAAGGGGAATACTCTCAGCACCTGCAGACACAATAAACTGCTTTCATGGAAACAAAAACAAAAAAACATTCCTTCCACGTTCCCTGGAAGAGACTGTGCCCAGCACGACTGCTTCGTATTGTTCTTTTGGCATGCAGGTCAGTTGGAAAATGTAAAAAGATATTAGAAACACTCTAAAAGTAATGTGAAAATAAGCAATTTCATCTCATCACTTAAAATATACTGCTTGAGCAAACAGCAGAAAACCAAACCACAAAGGAAAAGATGAAGCAGAGCTGAAAAGTTAGAAAAGCAAAAAGAAAAACTGTCTGAATCTCTGAATGTTTCCTGAAAAACCCGGGATCTCACTAAACAAACAAAATAAAACGGAACAGGACTCATTTGTTGACAATCTAGTCTCAGAACTGAGTTTTGGCAAAACAAGGCTTGATGGATTTCACAACTAAAGTGACCTTGACATTAATAAGCGTAGTGATCAGCTGTGAAAAGACTAAATAAAAGGCAATGCATGTTTAAAACCACCTTATGCTCCCTAAAAATTGACCTCATTTAAATCTTGGCGTTTCAAACACGTTTCTTCTTCTTTCAGTTGATTATATTTAGACCGGAAGACGTTAAAGTAGTTATACGGCATAAATGAAACAATAAAAGACGGTTAAATGTCATTTATCATGCAGCCACCGAATCATAATGAGATCAAACACAACAAGACTGGATGAAAGCCAGACATTAGGATACCAGCTGCCAACTATTTCCATTGATGCGCTTTAATAAAAAAGCAGGTCTGCAGATGTGGACTGTTGAGCCCCACCCTTCAGGAATCCTGCAGTTCAGTTGAAGAGAAACATTATAAAATACATCTCCACCTTAATCCCTGAAAGAGGCAGAAGTTGTTCAACATGCCTAAACACCTCTGTCATTTAAAACCATAAGAGAGAAGATGAAAGTTTGCCTGCTGTAGATTAAAATCTGTTCAAAATAAAAAAAAATTCTGCTTATTATCTGATGGAAATGCTGAAAATTTATTTTTTCTGTTAGCAAAAGATTACAGAAAAAAGTCAGATTGCTGATATGAGAGTTGAATTAAATGTTTAAACGTGTGATTTTTATGGTGCTAGTTAAACTTGAGCTGATATATATTGGTTCATAAATTCTAAATAATAATGAATAACAATAAACCAAATGCTTCATCCTAGGCTGAGCGCAGCCCCACTTTGTTTTCCAAAAACAGGAAGTACTGAATGCCTTGTCAGAACTTGTTGCAGCGCAGGCTTCAGTTCCAGACAGACTCAATCTATTCACTCAAGATGAAGGACTGGATGACAAATTTTCCCTTTCAGAAATTAAGCATCTTTGCCGTCATCGTAGTGAGTTTTACCTACAATGTTCTGCTTGAGAGGGATGTGCTGTGCTCCTGCAAAGGTTATACTGTACACTGTGATTTGTACATGGTGTTACCGTTTTTCATCATTTTTTTCTTGATGATATGGATTGATAAGACTTTTCTGGAAGCCTTCAGAATCTGTTTTCCATGTTGCAAGGGGGCATTATGGGGACTCATTTTTTATCACATTTTTAAAGCAGGTTTTGTTGGTTCGCTGTGGGTGGTCTCTGTGTTGATTGATGGAGACTGGTATGTTTGCTGCACTAATAACAGCACTCAACCCCTGTTAGCCTGCAAAGATGCTAAAAACCTCTTAGCTGAAGAAAAAATGGAAATAGCGGAGATGAAAAATACATCCAGGGTAAGTCATTTATTTAAGTCAGTGTGTACCAGCATGTCATAGCCTTCCTATATAAACATCCTAACAGTATCACTGAAAAACTATTTTTTCTTTTCAGAGCATTGGCTTTGGTGTGCTTCTTGGTATCTTTGTGGTGGCAACTCTTATATCAGCATGTCCATGGAGAAAATGCAGAAAATGTCCCAAAAGACCGATCTATGACAAGCTGATTCTTAAAGAGAACAAAAAGGTCCTAAAAACTACACTAAGAAAAGCTGCAAATGATGATCTGAAGACAAGAATCAGAGATAAAATTAATGGAGACAACTGGGAAGAATGTTTTGATGTGCACATAAACATGATTAGCAGTTCCTGTAAACCAAAAGTTATTGAACAACAAGAGGAAATACACAGTCAAGAATCAACCCAACAACTAGACCAACAGGATCAACAACTGGAGCAACAACAAGATCAACAACCAAGGCAGGAACCAAGTGGAAATCCAAACCAACAACTAGTACAAAGTAAAAAGTGGTTCATCTGGTAAACGTTAAGCCTAAGGAAATGACCAGTTATATTCTGATGTATAAAGCTTTATTTTGTTATCTTCCATTTTATTTGCTTACTACCTTATAATGTTTAAACACTTGCTATTATTTGTGGTTTAATATCTGGGATCTGTACTTAGATTATTCTGAAGATGAGAAATGTCTGTTCTCTTATGTACTCACAAAGCATGAGGGTTTTGGTTTTTTTAATGGTTTCCGTATGTGAAGAAAATAAATTTTTTAACTTTTATATGTTTTAGGTTTGGTTTTTTATTTCTTTTTTTTTTT
>NW_015152330.1:17200-22018 GCF_000732505.1 Cyprinodon variegatus
ATCCATCCATCCATCCATCTCCATCCATCATCCATCCATCCATCATCCATCCATCCATCATCCATCGATCCATCCATCATCCATCCATCCATCCATCCATCCATCCATCTCCATCCATCATCCATCCATCCATCATCCATCCATCCATCATCCATCCATCCATCCATCCATCCATCCATCCATCCATCCATAGGGTTAACCCTAACCCTTTTTAGTTATTGTTCTTATATTTTTATTGCAATTTTGCAGGATTTGCTTAACTAAGTTTTATGTTGTTGAATATAAGAGATTTAGCAAACATTAATTTTATACATACATTGTTTAGATTAACTTTCTACCCACATTATATCATAACTTTTGCTTTTATTAGTTCCTGCTCCTGGTGGTTCTCACCTTTATTCCACTCTGATTTCTCATGAGTGAATTCTTTTTCTGGTCTCTTTATTTTCACAGACTTTGAAGGATCTAGATAGATAGATAGATAGATAGATAGATAGATAGATAGATAGATAGATAGATAGATAGATAGATAGACAGACAGACAGACAGACAGACAGACAGACAGACAGACAGACAGACAGATAGATAGATAGATAGATAGATAGATAGATAGATAGATAGATAGATAGATAGATAGACAGATAGATAGATAGATAGATAGATAGACATTCTATGTGTTGGCAGATTGTCTATCTGCAATCATTCAGTCATTTAAAAAGAAAAAAGTTAAGAACAAATTAAAGAACAGTCTCCAAAGGTTAAAATTGTACTGATTTAATCTGAGGGACAATAAAGAAATAGTAACATCCTGTAGATCCGCCTCCTGCTGGTCTCCTGCTTACCTGCAGCGCCACCTTATGGACTAACAATCAAAGTGTAACAAAGAGAGCAGTTGAAGGTTGTTCTTTTAGGGGCAATTATCTATTGCAAGCTGTTTTAGTTTTACACGTTTACAAGGACAAAGATTGATTTCTGTAAAGAGAATTTATCCCAAGCAGTGATCAGGGCGGCAGCTTCCAGAGCAAGATGTCATCTGCTGATGGGAATTATCTAAGGACAGACCAGGAAAGTCTCAGACCCTAGAAGGAAAATCACCTTTCTCTCAAAAAACGCTCTTCAGCACCAGAGAACAAGATGCTCTCCATGATCTCTCCAAGCTGCTCTACCTGGCTGTGTTTCCTGGACGGCGCCGCCTGTGGAGCCAATAGTTACCTTTTGTTTCTCTGATTGTTTTTCTATGTCTGCTTCTGTCTCCATATCCATTGCATGGGATTTTTTTTTTTATCACAAAGTGGAACTTTATGGCAGGAGCCATGATGGTCCACTAGTGGCAGTAAACCTTTGGGCTATTTTGCAGCAGTGGGGAAACAATTCTCAGTGTTATATATTTGCAAACAATTAAAAGTGAATCAAAAAAGAAGAAAAATCTGCTAAAGGTTTTAGTCGTTGTCCAAATTACAAACAGAGTAAACTTTCCTGCAAGAGAAAGAAAACCTGGATTTCCAGATATGGAAAAAATGTCAGACAACAAAAACAACAACAAAACAAATGAACCGATTATTTGAACCTATTGATGGTAACAACCTGCTAAGTGATTGCCGGCATGGCTTTAGACCCTCCTGCTCATCCATGTCAGCACTAAATAACGATAATAATGTGACTGGTGCTGCATGTCTGACTCTAGTTAATAGTTAATCATCACATTTATTTGAATAAACTGAGTTCCTTTGTAATGTTATTTTCTAATTGTTTGTTTTAGGCAGTTTATGGGAATCCCAGTAGACAGCGTTTTGCTTTTCCTGATATTAATTAGTAACTTTCCTCGAGTTCTTTGTCAGTAGCTGTGCTTTTTCATCTGAATATGATGTGAAACTATAACAAACCTTTATAAAGTACAGCAGAACATGCATTTATAAAACCTTATTTGTAACAAATTCACATTTTCAAAAAGCAAACTGTTGATTTTTACATTAAAATTAGAGTCAAACTTGACCTTTGCTCTTTCCTTTCATGTCATTCGCTCTATTGCTTTCCAAAGCTGTAGCATCTCTGAACTATACAATGGCTACAGTAATTTATACAGAATCAATCCTGGTTGTTTTAAAGTTTTCCTTTCATGTGAAGTGAAATAAATGAATATGGCTGTTTCTAAAATGTTTACAGATTCACCTTCTTCCCTGTCAGGTTGTTTCTTCATTGACAGTTTGCTGTAATTCCTTGGTGATGAGGTCATCAGCAACATTAAAAGCTTCTCTCCAGTTTTTCTCACATTTCTTCCTGATCTCTGCGCTCAGCTTTAGGTTTACCGCCTGCCTCAGAACCTCCTTCAGCACCTTTTCCTCCTCCTCCAGAACCAGTTTGTAGTAAAGTGTTTCTTCATACTGAGCGGTTTGCCTGCTGCATTTACACACGCCGTCACATTTCCATCTGATCCATGAACTCATGGCTCCTGAGAAGATTATGATGAAGAGCATCCAGCAGCCAACAACCTGCAGCAGAAACACGACAGGCAGTTAGAGACTGAAGGTCCAACCTGCAAACGGTTCCTCCTGCAGGACAATAAAGACGTCCTTCACCCTGGATGTGTTTTTCACCCCAGCGATGGTTTCTCTCTCCTCAACGGTCCTCCTCCCCGGGTCTTTGCAGGGTAGATGGGCCTGTTCCTCAGAAAGGTTATTAAAGCAGCAGGCAAACCAGTCGCCTTTAACGAAAAGAAGTGCAACCCAGAGGAGACCGACCATAGAAGACTTCAGGATCTGACAGCAGAGAAACCCTTTGAATGTGCAGCAGTAGCTGCAGAGCCTCTGGAACAGCCTGTTGGACCACAGCATCAGGACGGTCACTATGAGAGCAGGAAGAAGTGAGTAAATGATGCAGTCATAGTGCTGAGGTTTGCAGGTGCACTCAAAGTCCCTGCTGAGCAGAATGCTGTAGGTAAACATCACCACGATCACCATGTAGATTTGCAGTTTCCCTGCAGCCACTTGAGTCAGTAAACGCTGCATCTCTGCTGGTGGGAGATGATCTGATAGCGAACTGTTTCTGCCTCTGAGAGGAAAAAATGGAAAGAATTACGACAAACTTCCCATTTTAAGCTGCAACAACCACCTTCGCCATCAGTCTGAGCAAACAGAGCAGCAGCACTGAAAACAGGAAGATGTTGAGAAATTAAGGTCTTGCTAAGGTTTTCTAAACTTTCAACATTTTATTACGTTACAAACACAAACCTCAATGTTTAAATTAGGATTTATGGTAAAAAGCTGAAAAGTGCGGTGTGCATTTATATCAGTCAATCTGGGTCAGAACTTCCTTTTGCATCAATAGAGCTTCTCAGCTTCCAGACTGGAGCTGAAAACAGAGAAAAAGATGCATAGATCTGCTCAATAATCCACCTTAAAGTCCAACTCTTCCTACCGAGATCATTGATCGATCTCCGTTTAATTAACTAGGGTGAATACTTTAATCCTTTTTCCCCATTACAATAGATTAGGATTTTACCGCAGGATTAGGATTAATAAATGTTTCTCTGGACCTTCATCTGATTTTGGTCAGTTTGAAAGGTCTTTATGAAAAACTTTTCAAAGACCTGAAACCAGCAAACGCAGCTCGGACCTAAAGATCCTCCCTTCAGTCCAGGCGGCTCTCCTAATCCCGGTGGTTCGTGTTTTTCTGATCGTCTGCTCAGCGTTCTGTCCAGACCGAAGCTGAAGAACCTTCCTGAAGTGCGTGAATCACTTCCTCCTGCTTCTTCCTCCGACAGTTCCTCTTTATTTCATCATTTCATTGTTTTATTGAGCAGAAGTTATTTCTGCACGTGAACTTTTTTACTTTGAAGATGTGAAATTTAATTCAGTCAGCAGAAAAAAATGAAATATGGTTTGATATGAAGAAATTCAATTTCCAGACATTAACCTCAGACCAAAGCTTGTGATTTTCTGTCTGCTGTTTCCTGTGGAGAATAAAAGCAAATGATCTTTAGCTCCTTGTTTCTGCTCTGACATTTAAACCGGTAAATGTCTCCTCCTGTCTCAGCTGAACGTTCGGCTTGGAAGGATCTCAGAGCAGTTTAGTCTAGAGCTTAGTTTCTAGAATTTAACTTTAAGTTCATTATATGGAGAGAATCGGAATTGAAGGATGTGGAAATTTCTCTAGCATTAATTTGCAGCAATCTTTCCTTTAAATGAGGTGAACAGATCAGCTGCTCAGTTTTTACGTGTCTTCATCAAACCCAGAACTTCCTCTTTTTATCTAAACTATTAAAATACTTTAAGCTTTGGTCTTTATTTCTAGTCAGGTTGAATATTTTTTACCTTTATGCTGATTATATGAATCTGTTATTTATCAGTTAATATTAAGAGTTTCCTTGTTTAAATTAAATAATAAGTTTATGTTTTATGCAGCTCTTTGGTATCTGCTGAACATTAAGGAGGAAATGTTTAACTTTCATTACAGGATTTAAATTTACGGCTAAATAATCAACAATCAATTTAACTCAGTTTATTTATAAAGTGGTAATTCATAAGGATGTCATCTCAATAAACTTTACTGAGACGATTAAGTCAGATTGGTAAAAAAAAATCAGATCAGAAGTTTATTTTTATTTGAATATATTTAAATCATTTCCGCCCAGATTTCTGAACAAACGATTTAACTTTGGTTTAAAGCTCTAACATCAACAGACATTTATCAGATTTACATAATCAATAGAAGTACATTCATTACTTTTTATACATTTAGTAATTAGATTTCTTAATATTATAATTGCTTTATGATTTCTTTTTATTCTTAACTTTTTTATTCTAGGATTTATTTTGAGAG
>NW_015152330.1:22319-27016 GCF_000732505.1 Cyprinodon variegatus
CCTTTGCTCCCCCTGCTGTTGATGTTAAGGAGCTACAGATCCAGCAGACTCTTTGATCAGCATTGGGGCCACATCCCAGCACTCCTCCCATCGACCATCTTCGATTCTCCTCTTCATCTCGTTGGACAGCTTCTCTCTGGCATAATTCCCCAGAGTCTCCTTCAGGACGCTTTGGTTCTGCTGCAGGATCAGTTTGTGGTAGAACTTCTTTCTCTCCCTCGCTGACTGTTTGGACCATCCCAACATGGCAAACAGAGCTGGAACTGAAATGATGCCGCAGAGCAAACCAGTGCCGATCATCTGAACGACAGACAGAAAAGATCAAAGCTGTTTTCTGTCGCATTTAAACTCACATGAAGCAGAATAAAGGTTCTCACCCAGGACGTGTTCTTCAGCTCAGCAATAGTCTTCTGCTCCTCCTCAGTGATCATCCCTGCAGATTTACAGGCTAACGGAGCCTGGGTGGTCTGGTTGCTCATGCAGCAAACGTACCACTCTCCATTGATGAGCACACACACCACCCACAGCAGGGCCACAAATGCTGCCCTGATGATGTACCTGCAGGAAAACGTCAAGAAGCTCCAGTCTGATGAGAGCAGCAGGTGTCTGCTGGTTGTCTGGAAAGACGAGTCCGTCCACAGCAAGAACACGAAGGTGATGAGGAGAGGAAGGACCAGGAACAGCTTACAGTTCCATCCCTGAGGGGTGCAGGAGCAGTTGAAGTTCACACCCAGATAGACAAAGATCACAAACACTGCAAAGTAGGAGCAGAACCCTCTGCAAGGCAACCTGCTCTGAGTGCTCTCCATCTCCAACCTGAGACTGAAATCTGCTGCTCGCCTGCAGCTTATGTCCTCTGGACCAGAACCAAACTGAACGATCCACTTCCTGATTTTAAGAGCTGCTGAGTCGGCAAACATCCGAGTCACGAAGATTAAAGCTGAGAGGAGAAGCTCTGAAAGTTTCCTCTATAAATATCTTTCTACTGAGGAAAATGATATAAAATTCACAACAGATTTAGGTGAAAAACGAAATGAACCAAAAATAAAGAAAACTGGACTAAGTCTACATTTATGGTCTGCATTAGTTGATGTGAACCATTTTCTACATCCAATTTATATCAAAATCAGCCTGAATGTTAGATTGATGCTGAAGTGTGTGTGTGCTGGATATGATAGACTTAAGGATCAGTGAGTATCCATGGCTCCTTGTTCTACACCAACAATCAGATTCAGGGCCTGATCAGATTAAAAATGTTACATGTTTCATCCTAATCCAGTTCATTCTGCAAAGGAAGTTATGACCAAAATCTGATTCTGATCCCGAAGGTCCTGTGGTGAACAGGTGTGGAGGGAAAATTAATCTAACAACAACTAGAAAAAGTTGTTTCGGAGAAACAGCAAAGTGGGAATGCTTTTTTATGCTGTATGAAAAAAGAAAAAAATAGCTAAAGAAACTGAAGCAAAAAGAACCAGAACATAGCTGAACAACTTATGAAAATGTGATATGAAGTAATCAGAAACTTCAAACAGCAGAAAACTGTGGAATCAACTGAAGATTTTCAAGGGTAGAATCATTTGGCAGAATAATGGCAGAAACACACTCATCTTAAAAGCAAAACACTTAAAGTTGATTAAATAGAAGAAAAAGTCCAAACGTATCTGTTCACCTGGAAGTTGATGGAAGTAAAGCATCTGTTTATGAGGTTAGCAGATGCTTTATTACAGTGAAAATGTTAGAGCTTCATTAAGAACTGTGTACGTAGGTGTGTGGTCAACAGGCCTTGGTAGTGTAATTTGAAGAAATTGGTTGAGTTCAGGTCATAGCTACGAACCAGACGGCACAATGAATGAGTGTGCATAAGGAAAAGGCTTTTATTTTGTAGAGTCCCTATAGTCTTATTTTGAAAGTCTACCATGGATGTATGTCAAGGGAAGGGTCATGCCCAGCAGTGATATAGAATACATTTCTAATTGTGAAATCACTGGTTATCCATGTTATTGGGTGAATACATGCTGTATTAGAGCATAAATGGGAGACTTTTGTTGTGAAATTTGCCCTGGGGTGTGTTTTGAAAAGGTCCCTAGAGTCTAATAGAAACAAGCTGGTGGAGTTTGGGTCATAATGCTGGGCCATTTGCATCAATTAATACACAAGTATGATATAGAGGCTTTTATTTTGTAGGATCCTTGGAGTCTTATTTTGAAAGTTCAGCAGGGTTGTGTGTTAAGCAAGGGGTCCAATCCAGCAATGATACTTCATGAATTTCCAATCATTGAATTGCTCTTTTTACCGTTTTTTAGGTCAATAGATGAAGTGGCAATGGGAGGCTTTTATTTTGAAATTTGCCATTGGGTGCGTTTTGAAAAGTCCCCTAGAGTCTAATTTTTGGTTGCGTTGAGTTTGAGTGATAATGTTGAGAGACATGCTGCAAAAAAAAAAAAAAATGAATATAATGAAGAGGCTTTTATTTTGTAGGGTCCCCCGGAGTCTTATTTTGAAAGTCTTTCAGGGTTGCTTGTCAAGGGCCAGTAGTCATATATTATCCATTTCCCAATGTTAAATCAGTGTTTTCTCCCTCCATTAGATTAATATGTGCTATATAAAATAGCAGGGGTAAAACCCCTTTGAAGCTCGGTTACCTTGACAACGCTTAACGAGCCTGTCAGTGACAGAGAGAAAAGCTCAGCACCATCGTTCCTTAGCTCTCAGGCTTTTTTGAATTGGAAAATCAGCTCCGAACACACGAGTGCTGAAGGCAAACCGTAAATGGTATCTAAAAAATTATTTCAGTCTAAATGACAGCTATCCTTTGTCTTCGATTTGGGTAACTTTCATGGCTGTAGCTCAATCACAACCTTAATGGGAAGGAGAAATAAAAAGGTTTGTCACACTTGCTGGTCTCATTAAATAACATGCAGCTCCACGGTAAGGATGAGTTCTCAAAAGCAATACATCCCCTCTGAACAAACGAGTGCTGAAGGCAAACCGTAAATTGTATCTAAAACATTATTTTAGTCTAAGCGACAGCTATCCTTTGTCTCCGATTGGGGTAAGTTTCATGGCTGTAGCTTTTTCACTACCCTAATGAGAAGAGAAAAAAAATGGTTTGTCCCACCTGCTCCTCTCATTGGATTACATGCAGCACCTCAGCTTCAGTGAGTTTCAGCTGCTGAAAAACCCCTCCGAACAAATGAGTGGTGAGCCAAAACCATATAAGGTATTCAAAAAATTATTTCACTGTAGGAGTCAGCCATCCTTCGGCTTCAACTGTGCCAACTCTCATGTTTATACTAAAAACTATTTGGCCACGGTGTCGATGTAAAAATGTGATTTTTCTGAGTTTGAGGATTTTTCTCAGAATCAACATTTTCCTATGCCCGAACAGGTCAGCTAAACAGCTAAACCATAAATGATAGCGAAAAAATTCTTTCAATATGAGTGCTAGAAGGGTCTGAAGATGTTCTATACCAAGTTTTATGTTTGTACATGAAATAGTTTAGAAATGGCAGCGATACAAAAATATATGTTGTTGTGGATTTTCGGATGTGATTTTTCAAAAGTCTCTCATTGAATTTCTATTGGGGAAGTGTGGACTTCTTTGTGGTCTGGGCCAAACTGCAGGAAAACTGTAAATCCCACACAAATGAGGGTTACATTTCCTGGATCCTGACAAAAATACCTACGTTTTTATATAAAGTTTATTTCAATTGAGTGAAAAATGAAAGTGAGAAGAATCTGTTTGGAAAAACCAGAACATCTCAAAAGCTAGAGCACGCACTCTAGCAGTTGAAAGATTCCGTCCATAGACTTCCATTATAAATCTGAAAATCTTTAAAATTTCTGCTTATGCATTCCCACATATTGTTGTTCACTTTTTATTATTACTTATTTTACCACGAAGAAGTCCACACTTCCCCAATAGAAATCCAATGAGAGACTTTCCAAAAATCACAGACAAAATCCAAAACGATACATATTTTCGTATCGCTCCCATTTGTTAACTATTTGATGTACTAACATGAAACTTGGTATAGAATATCTTCAGACCCTTCTAGCGCTCACATTGAAGGAATTTTTTCAATATCATTTATGGTTTAGCTGTTTAGCTAACTTGTTCGTGCATAGGAAAACGTTGATTCTGAGAAAAATCCTCATACTCAGAAAAATCACATTTTTACATCGTCACCGTGGCCAAATAGTTTTTAGTAGAAACAAAAAAGTTGGCACAGTCGAAGTCGAAGGATGGCTGACGCCAACAGTGAAAGAATTTTTTGAATACCTTTTACGGTTTTGGCTCACCGCTCGTTTGTTCGGAGGGGACGTTTTGCTTTTGAGAGCTCTGCTCTACCATGGAGCTGCATGTTATTTAATCAGACCAGCAGGAGTGACAAACCTTTTTATTTCTCCTTCCCATTAAGGCTGTGAATGAGCTACAGCCATGAAAGTTACCCAAATCGGAGACAAAAGATAGCTGTCGCTTAGACTGGAAGAATTTTTTAGATACCATTTATGGTTTGTCTTTAGCACTCGTTTGTTCGGAGGGAAAGTTTTGCTTTTGAGAGCTCTGCTCTACCATGGAGCTGCATGTTATTTAATGAGACCAGCAGGAGTGACAAACCTTTTTATTTCTCCTTCCCATTAAGGTTTTGAATGAACTACAGCCATGAAAGTTACCCAAATCGGAGACAAAGAAT
>NW_015152330.1:28239-30253 GCF_000732505.1 Cyprinodon variegatus
CATATTATGAATAAACCTGGAGAAAGAATCTGGTTTGATATAGGAAGAAGTATATTCTTCAATGCAAACACTCCTCACTCAGACATTGTGTGGCCTTGCAGATGAAAAGTACTGAGTAAAAACAGTTGCTGATTTATGGATTTATGGGAACTATTGACTGACTTCAGTAATCAGCCAGACACACCTGGATTAATTAGTTTGTCCAGTGATGAAAGACGGGAAACAGAAGAGCTGCTGAAGTTCAGGAAGTAGCGGATCTGTGCACAGAGCCCATTAGTGGGAGAAATTGATATTTTTTTTGTTTTTTTTGTTTTTTTAGAGAAATTGATCTGCTTCACTGAGATGCAAAGATCAGTTAATATCATCCTTTACTTGCAGGCTTCACAGCTACTTGTTTTTATCCAAGTCAACATAGAAAAACAGAACTCTCATAGGTATGTAGATGACTTAGACAACTTTTATTGTTATTTTATATACGCAGAGGTGTATATAAAATTAAATTTCATTTTGTACAGCTTTTAAAACATTTCCATTTCTTAAAGTTCAGCAGATGTTAAGAGAACTGAATATTTGTTTTTTGATGAATTCTGTCTCCAAAGTCAGCCACAGACTAAAGCTAAATGCTGAAGAAATTTTTGTATTTATTTTCACTCTCCCACTAGGGGGCAGCAGAGCTCTTTTGGCCCCACAGACTTGCAAAGTCCTGGTAACGACCCATCACCCCTCCCCTCCTACCAGGTTATTGACATTTTCTGATGGTGAAGAGACACTGGATTTTACAGCCAGACCAAACATCCAGCTAAAAAGGTAATTCGTTAACAACACCTGGTAACTGAGCAGCTGTTCGCTTCTAATCATTTGAATTTATGTTACTGCTGACCCTTCATTAAAATAATTAATTAACTGTAACCTCTGGCTGCATTTATTAATTAATTCATAATATAAACCAGTAAAATTGTAACACATAGGAAGGAATATAAAATGTTGAATCCAGTCAAATAAAGGAGATCAGTGGAATTCACTCAGCCGGTCTTTTTATTTGTCTTTACAAAGATGAGAACAAGTCAATCATAACAGTCCTCACAGCTTGATGTTCTGCCTCATCTGGTCTAGACACGGATTTTTCTAAATAACTTCAGGTCTACAAGCAGATGTGAAGGTCTTCACATGCAGTTTGATCCATATTAGTTACAGTTGAAAAATGTTTAATAAACCTTGAGTCTGGAGGAGTCCATCTTCTGCAGGTTTAAGATGGCCTGAGTGAAGACTTTATATGGAAAATCAGCGTTCATAATCAGGAAGAAATAAAATAATAGAACATTCATGTTTTTGACTATAATAGTTAATTAAAAATGTAATAAAACATGTTTCATGTTTACAGCATTAAAACAATGTTCATGTTGATTCATTCAGCCAAACCAGATATTTACAAAATGTACATATTAAAAAAAAAAGTAAATTCTCACAGTCTGACAATAAATTAGATCAAACTGTTCCTGTTACAGGTCTGAATAATAACACACATTTTGTTTGCTAAATTCTTCATATATCTCAGTATTGGGTTGAACTTTATTAGTTTTGGTAGAACATTTTTATGCCTCAGTTCAAATGTTCTTGGTTCCTTTTCACCATTTTCACACAGTTGTTTTCCTTGCAGAGCCTGGAGAACTAGATTGGGTGTATAGGCCTCGGTTTTTATCCTAATGGTAGTGATGGACAAGCATGTCTGGTATGGGGAGATTGCTGCTGAGTCAATGACACAAAGAACTCTGCTCTGTCACCACGGTCACAGTCAATGCTATGAGTCAGGGGATAAAAGCTGTCAGTCAGCTTGGTTTAACGTCTGTAATGACCTGAATGCAGACAAAACAGAAGTTATAGTCTTTGGACCAGAGTCTCTGAAAAAGAAGCTGATTAGTCAATAACTTCATCTGGATGGGATTAAACTGATTTCAGATAATAAAGTAAAAAATCTTGGTGTTATTTTTGATCAGGACCTGTCATTTAAATCCCA
>NW_015152330.1:30641-31888 GCF_000732505.1 Cyprinodon variegatus
TTGTTCCTTATGTTCCTAACAGAGCACTTCGCTCTCAATCTGCAGGTTTACTAGTGGTTCCTAGAATTTCTAAAAGTAGAATGGGACCTTTTGTCCCCCCTAACTCTTTGTTAGACCAACAGTATATTCATCTCAGTGCTCCCCACCACTAGTCAGAACTGAAGAAGCCTTTTGGATGAGAGGAGAAAATCTTCTACAAAACTTCATCTCCAGTTACCTAGACTAAACCTTTTCAAACTCTGTAATAGCCATAGTCTAAATCAATGTTTCCCAACTTGTTTTGACTGTGTACCCCCATCGGCATTTTGTCTCACCATGAGGTCCCATCTCAGTCAAGTGTATGTTTGGAGATGCTGCATTTAACAAAAATCCACAGGTGAGCCTGCTGTTGCTTAAAGCAGTGACATCATCATCGATCTTACTGCATTGAATGTTAAAGAGAAACATAACTTCTGAAAACTAATCTGCATTATTTTTCTGGCATTTTATAGTTAGAAATTAGCTAAATAATCTGAGCTGACAGGAAGATGGAAATGTTTTGTTGGATTTCACCTCGGAGAAAATTAAAGTGTTTTTTTATAAGTTACACATCAGTTTTTTTAGCTGTACATGTGGCCTAATATGGGGCCAAAGCACATATAATGAAAGTAGAATATATAAGACACTAATATATAAAACATATTTCCAATAGTCTGTTACATAAACATGTCAAATTAAAGCTGATAACACATTGCAATGATCATGGAGTCCCACATTATTTTTTTAAAAGCTGAAATATTCAAAAATTATTTTTGAAATTCAAAATAATCTCAATATTTTCTTCCTCCAAGGCTTCACTGGGAAATTTATGGCGCCCCCTGAAAAAAGATTTAGAATAAACTTTACATAAAACATAAAATACCAGATTAAAAGTTGTTTTCTGCATCAAACTGATGGATTATAACAGATATTAATGAGGTTCTAAACTGTTTTTACCTGACCAAAGATCTAGAACATCAGTCTTTGATTGTACTAATTTCAACATTAATGAGTTTTCTATGGCAATAACTGTTCATCTTAAGGCAGTGAGAGGAATATCTATATTGCCTTTAACTAGGACACCTTCTTTATGTTCCACCAGGTCCATTAATTAATCAGGTTAAGACTTCCTTCATCTCCAGAGTATTTACAAATATATATATATATATATATATATATATATATATATATATATATATATATATATATATATATATATATATATATAT
>NW_015152330.1:32403-36171 GCF_000732505.1 Cyprinodon variegatus
AATGAAGGCTAATCATGTTTTGGGTGTACTATTCCCTTAAGGATCAGTGAGTATCCATGGCTCCTTGTTCTACACCAACTATCAGATTCAGGGCCTGATCAGATTAGAAATGTTTCATCCTTAATCAGGTTTATTCTGATCTTTGGAGTAAAATCATCTCCAGCTCAGATGGCCGTGCTCTAACCTATCAGTTCCTAGATAGGCAACAGTAAAATCTATTTTTCTGTGATGAGCTTTTCTGTTGTTTTATTTTACAGGATTTCACTTGCTTGTGTTTTGTCTGCTGAAAAAACTAAATTAAGACTAACCTCAAGAGGGTCAACAGACGTCCCAGATTTTCGCACTTTTAAAATAGAAGAAGTGCAAGTTTGTTCTCACAACCAGAAGCAGCTGATGGGGAGCTGCCCTGTGTTACGGTGATTATGTTAGCTTGTTTTATTTAGATTGGGCAACGGTGCCCAGAAATCTGGCTTTAGGCTGGATAGTCTGGATTTGCATTGCAGAGGGACAAGGCCTGAAGAGCAGATTAATTTCCCTTTTTGCTGGGCTGCAGCACAAAATCCAGTCATTGAATGTAAAAAAAAAATGTATCGACTATCTGGTCTAACAGATGATTGGCTAAGAGTCGTGCCGTGTCAGATAAATATCTGCTTGTCATTGGTTAAAAACGTAAAAGGACCAAAGTGCTGCTAAGTTATACATTGACCAAAAGTTAGCGTCATGCCAAAACGCAAGACATAGTTTAATTCTGAATGGACAAAAGATCATGAATTTACAACGAAAAGTAGTCGAAACTCATTCTTTGGCTTCTGCACACTTTGTCGATCTAATTTGGACGCAGTCAAGGGAAAGCTGCAATTGGACAGCATCCGAGTACGGTTTAAAGGTATAGAAGACTGTTTTTTATTTCCGGTTGGATCATCTAAATAAGTGGTCCATCTAATTGTCAGTTATTCTGGTGATATGTTTACGTACTTCAGGCATATATTTGGTGGGTTACAGTTTCAGGCAGTCATTGAAGCCCTTCTCACCAGACTTTTATTTTTTAAATGGCCGAGGGTCATAAGAGAAAAAGTGCCTACAAAATGATGAGAAGAAAAGAAAGGCCCCAGAAGAGAAAAATAAGAATTAAAATATGTGTTTTTGGGAGATTTCTTCATGAGATGGCATTCACTGAAAGCAAAGGTTTGGTTTCCTACTGATGCCTCGGTTTCGGAGTTTCTACTCAACAGGTAAAGTTTGTGTTGGGATCTGGAGATCTGCCACCTTTCTCCAGCAGAGGGCGTCCCTGGGTCTCCTGAGCTGAAGCCACCAGCACACCTGCGGCTGATCATCTCATCAGGAGACCAGCTTTATAAGCAGCGGCTGAACTTCCCTTCAGTGCCAGAGTGTTAAACGGTTATGGTTAGCAGGCCTGAGCCAAACCTGTTGCCTGAATCTCTGACTGCTTTGAAAGCCAGCCTGATTCTAACCAGCCTTTGTCCTCTCTATCCTCCTAGGAAGACCTTATGGACTCAGGAGCTCTGGAGGAGCTCACACTCAAAGATCTGCCTGCCTGCTCTGTGAAGCCAAACCTGAAGATCAACAGTCTTTATCTGCAAGCTAGTTCCCAGGAGAGAACTAGGAGATCAACTCAAGGTCTGAACCTCTCAAGTCTGAAGTCAAGCCCTGCCGCTGCTAAACCCTCTGCTGAACCCTCAGTCTCTGGACCCTTCTGGTTCCCTCTCTCCAACGCTCTGTCTGAACTACCATCAGGTACAGATCAGTAACAAGGTCTGTCAAGACTCCTCCACTACTTGGCTAATTAAACTGTCCCTCTCTGCAGAGAGCCCTGTGATTCCAGTCCCGGAACCGTTCCAGTATCCGTGCAAATAACTTTATTGTGTGAATCTCTCAATAAACAGTTGTTAACTTTTACTCTGTCTCCGTGGTGTTCTGGATTTGGGTTGAGCTTCTTAGACCCAACATGACAGTTTGGCTATTTGGAGAAATCCATTTCACATCACTGCTAATAAAAGTTATCTACCTCCATATTGTTGCTTTCCTGGGAAGATACGTTTATTTATGATGTAATTTCCATTGTTAGTAGTTATACAATAGCCACAGATTCTTATTTACCCTGCAAACATGGACACATTTCCACTGCAGCACACACAGAGACTAGCATGTCATGATTTTATTAATGCACCAGTTGTCATATTTGTGTGGAAACTTTTTATATATAAATATGGGTGAATGAGATCTATGTGAGCGATGGTCTTATCATTGCTTCCCTGCAGATCCTCGAGGAGAAATGAGAATGTGCGCGCTCTCGCACAGGTTTAATGGGAGTCCCCTCTTTGGAAGGGGTACAGGGCTGTACATGTGCATTTTATTTTTAAAGTAGAGAATGTTGGTCTACACCTTCAACATTAAAGTAATAAACTACCAGCAGGTACCTCTTCAAAGAGGCATTTTTGTTCATGAAGCTTCATGTCCCCTGGATGAGAAAATAACTGCTGATTCATCTCTGTGGTCACTTTGTGAATACCACAATGTATTATTGTGTGAAAAAGTATTCAACTATTCACTCAAGTTAAATAATTAGAGATCGATGGATTTCTGCATTTTATTACATCTTTGCACAGAGAGAACTGTTCGTCATACGGCCCTTTTTTGCACGGTAATCAGGCCTGTTCTGATCTGAGCAGCATTTCTTCTCCCTTACAATAATGGAAACTAGTCAAAGTCAAAACAAATGACAGACTCTTTGGTCAAACAGTAACATGTTATGAATAAACATGTTATGAAAACACACTTCAGTAATCAGCCAGAAACACCCTTTGTCCAGTAATGAAAGACGGGAAACAGAAGAGCTGCTGAAGTTCAGGAAGTAGTGGATCTGTGTACAGAGCCCATTAGTGGGAGAAATTGATCTGCTTCACTGAGATGCAAAGATCAGTTAATATCATCCTTTACTTGCAGGCTTCACAGCTACTTGTTTTTATCCAAGTCAACATAGAAAAACCAAACTCTCATAGGTATGTAGATGACTTAGACAACTTTTACTGGTATTTTGTATACGCAGAGGTGTTTGCTAACAAAATTTCATTTTGTAAAGGTTTCAGCACATTTCCATTTCTTAAAGTGCAGCAGCGATCAAATGTAAACAGATGTTAAGAGAACTGAATATTTGTTTTTTGATGATGTGGGAGAATTCTGTTCTCAAAGACAGCCACAGACCAAAGCTAAATGCTGAAGGAATGTTTGTATTAATGTATTTTATTTTTAAGAGACACTGGATTTCACAGCCAGACCAAACATCCAGCTAAAAAGGTAATTCGTTAACAACACCTGGTAACTGAGCAGCTGTTCGCTTCTAATCATTTGACCAACATTTATGTTACTGCTGACCCTTGATTAAAATAATTAATTAACTGTAACCTCTGGCTGCATTTATTAATAAATTCATAATATAAACCAGTAAAATTGTAAAACATAGGAAGGAATATAAAATTTTGAATCCAGTTAAATAAAGGAGATCAGTGGAATTCACTCAGCCGGTCTTTTTTATTTGTCTTTGCAAAGATGAGAACAAGTCAATCATAACAGTCCTCACAGCTTGATGTTCTGCCTCATCTGGTCTAGACACGTATTTTTCTAAATAACTTCAGGTCTACAAGCAGATGTGAAGGTCTTCACATGCAGTTTGATCCATATTAGTTACAGTTGAAAAATGTTTAATAAACCTTGATTCTGGAGGAGTCCATCTTCTGCAGGTTTAAGATG
>NW_015152330.1:37891-40227 GCF_000732505.1 Cyprinodon variegatus
GGTTGACAGTTGCCTTTTGTATCTATGCTTCTTTTTCTATGTCTGCTTCTGTCTCCTTGAACCCCAGTGGGCCTCAGAAGATGGCCGCTCACACTGAGTCTGGTTCTGCTGGAGGTGTCTTCCTGTTCAAAGGGAGTTTTTCCTCTCCACTGTCGCTACAAGCATGCTTAGTGTGAGGGATTGCTGAAGAGCCAATGAGTCGATGCAATCAGCTGGTTTTTCGTGACATAGCATACTGAAAAATTCAATTTGACTGGATGATCTGGTTGAATTGTCTCTGTATAGTGCCTTGAGATGACGTGTCGTGAATTGGAGCTATATCAATGAACTGAATTGAATTGATTTCTTAGGTTCAGTCTTTCTGTTCTCCCCTTTGCTAATTTTCACTCATTAGAGAAAACCACAAGTTGTAAATGGTGGTCGTCATCAAATAAGGGAAAATACAGAGTTTGTTCATTGCATTTAGTTTAAATAATGCAGTTGGGTTTACAATGCTACTGCTTAGGGGGCATCTTGGAATGCTGGTAAGGATTGGCAGAATGTATATGCTTTGCAGGTACTGAAGTACTCCAAATAAAAATATTCCCTCTTGCTGAGATATGTTTCATCCTGCCACTACCTGATCCGTTCTGGAAGCACAATCCATACCATTAGCTCATTTACACATGTGCAAGCAGATATTCATCCAGGTGGCCATAAATAATGTTATTATTGTACTAACAGTACTTATTTTTATCTTTAAATCACAAAAAATGCTTAAATACATAAATAAATATTGAATAACTTCTCATAGGCAGTTGGGTATTTTTGATATCTCTTCTCTCCTGTAAACTGCTTCTCTGACGTCATAGTACGATAAAACCATGTTTATCTACACGTTAGTTGTTTCTATCTTTACATCACACAATATATACCATAATGTTAAAACAAAAGTAAAAAAACATAAAACTCAAAAGACTATATCCTTCTCCTGTTCAATATTTTGCAAGCTAGTTCCTATTTCACTTCTGAGTCCCTCCTACAAGCACCGTCAAACAGATAAACCTCCGCCCCTATTTTAAATACAGGAACATGAAATAAAAGGAGCTTAAAATAAAAAATGGAGTAAAAAAATGAGTTACCAAATACAAATGTAGCGTTACAAAATAATAATACAAAATAATACTCCATTATGAAATACGTAAATAAATAAAATACATAAATAAATAAAAAATTACATAATTAATAAATCTTTGAATAAATAAAAATGTTTAAATATCATAAAATAAGATAAAAATTATTTGAACATATTTATCTTGTTTTTTTTCTGATTGAAACAGCTCTCCATAGAAACAAACCAGTGAAACTTCTACTTTAAGGTGTTTACACTACAATCAGGTCAACATTACACCTGCTGCCAAATTCCAGGGAGTCTGCACTGATGCAGACCTTCTATTTAAGGACTGAAGAATCCACTCATCCTACCCACTACGTGGTTTGGGATGAGTCTTAATGTGCTGGACTCTCCACGGGAACAGAGAAGTGAACTACCCAAATCCCGGAATAAATAAGTCGATTTCTTTTTTTTAAAAGTCCAATAGTTAAACACATTAAGCCATTATGTAAAAAAAAAACAAAAAAACAAAAACCCATTTTAAGCATTTTATTATTTGCATTCAAGTAGAATTATGTGTTAAGTTCAATTGTTAACCACATTATTAATCAAATAGGAAAAATTGCATATAGTCCTGGATTCTTTTAACCCCTGGATCTGTTTATTCTCTGTGCAGAATCATCATTTAAATAAACCTTTGAACTTTTCTCCTGCTTCAGTGTGTTCTGCATGTGGGTTAGGAACCTTAAGCCAAACATGACACAATGGACTAATCGCCCAACTCCACTACTTCCATTACTAGACAGACTGTTATATCCAGGTGTGTCTTGCTAATGTCGCTTTACCTCAATGCAAATGCAGCACCTCCTAGATGAGCAAATAGAGACAGTTAGTTGAATTTAACACTGTCTAGTTTGGACATTTGTTTAACAGGGATGGAGGGGTTGGGTTTAACACAACTGTCCCTGGTTGAATTCCGCACTCGAATCAATTTCATGTTCTGCTTGGGTAAGATAAAAACAAATAGTAAAAGAAAAAAGTATAAATCCATTTATAACAACAAACCAAACAACAACAGAATCTGTAAGAAACTTGAGAAATTGTTTTTTAAACACTTCCAGTGTTGTTATGCTCTTCAACAATAATGTGAATTATTGAAATGATGAATAAGAACTTTAGCAGATACAAAAAGCAGCTATAAAAGGCGGCCCCGTCCAGGAAACACACAGCCAGGCAGACGAGC
>NW_015152330.1:43369-44864 GCF_000732505.1 Cyprinodon variegatus
AATACTTGTAGGAGTGGAAGTTAGAGTGTGATACATGCACAAAGCGGATACGATGAAAACCTAAATAAATAGATCTAATGTTGTGTTTGTCCGGTTTTAATATTATGTGTTTCTGTCTTTAAAGTTATGTTTGTGGGTCTTTTAAGTTGTTTGTGTGTCCAAAAATTAATGAAACACAGTTTAGAGGGAGACAGCTTAAATCTGCATATGCGCAGGGGGGATGTCACTGGAGCGATGGCTGCAGCATGGTTCCAATTGACAGCCTTCCTAATGCGTCTGCAGGGTCTCCAAAACTATAATTTCGGAACCAAAATTTAAAATTAATAAACCCACAAGAAAATAATTTTAGTCATGCAACCTACATACAGGAAATAAAAAAAAATTTGAGGGATTAAATAAGTGGATTGTGCAAGCTAAAACATAGAAACAGCTATGAAGCAAAGTTTGGATCATAATTGGGCTCAGAAGAGGGGTCGGTGGTCACAGGGGAAAAACAAGGGGTCACGTAGAAAGCACAATAGGTGCTACAACTGTGATAAGGAGGGCCACTTTGCTCGAGAATGTCCAGACCCCCACAGAGTGACCCTCCCCGTAACCAATGTTGTGACCAGCACTGATGCCAGGAGTCATGTGCACCAGCAAAAAATGCAGGGAACAATTCATAGCCTCTCCGCTAATGCAGAAACAAGGGGAAGTTCTTCATCTGAGTGTGAATAGGCGTTTGAGCAAAGGGGGGAGCCATTAAAATAGTAGATGTGTATGAAGCATGGGGGATATTAACTGCATCAAAGGCAAAAACATGAATAGTTTTAACAATTATTAGACAAGCAGTTAGACTTATATGCAATTCAGGAGCCTATAAAATTTGCATTCAAGATAATGTAGGTCTAAAACCATTGCAAGGTTGCATGTTTTTGTAGTAATATCACCAACTCACCACATTAATTTGTTAGGATGGGAATTGATGGGAAAATGTAAGCAATTTTTCCCAAACAGGGGGGCATGAAGGCCGAATGTGTGGAACATATAAATAGCGTTTCAACAAAATCTACTTGTGTCTATATGCACTATGCTAGAAGCACATTGTCAGATCCACTAGATGAAACTCTGTTAGTTGAACAGTAGAAAACTTTGAATTTGTGCAAAACAGTTTCTGAAACAAGACATTACTATAATGGCTACACAAATTATGTACATAGATGGGGGTTCTTAGCAGCAGTTACTGCACCACACAAACCAGGCTGTGTCATGATGGGTTAACGGAGGCAAGCCCAAGATGCAGAACACACACGGAGGAGGCAGGGGAAAAGTTCAAAATGTTTAATAAAGTCCAAAATCACAAGGTTTAACACTGGGACTGAAATGGGTCTGGGGCTGGTTCACTGGAGTCTGTGCAGGGAGCGGGGGATGGCTGGATAACAGAGAACAACAGGGGATAGTCCACATGGGAGCCTCTAGGGAAACTCCTCAAAGAAGTCTTCAAGTTCAAACCACG
>NW_015152330.1:45811-49593 GCF_000732505.1 Cyprinodon variegatus
GTTCCAGCTCCAGAAGACCCACAGCACATCCTGCTGGAGACAGAGGGTAATCTCCAGATCCCCACAGTAACTCCAAACCTAAGGGAAAAAACAAAGAGAGCAGAAGAGGATCCTCGGCGCCCTCTGGTGGGCAAGCCTGAGGATCCCAACAGGCTGGTTTTATAGCCCTAACACAGAACTATGGAAGCAGCCTTATAAAATTCTGTTTAATACAGAAGCTTGGGTCCAAGATTTAGCATGAGATAAAAGAACTCAGCATTCTTTGCTATCACAATTTGATGAAAATGATTTCAAAGATATTCCAAATGCATTGTGGTCTACAAGAAGAATTGATGCAAGACTGTTGACAACTATAGATTTAGCTGAAATAGTATCTAATACAGGCCAAGGATAAAACAATATCTGCTAGAATGTGAAGCAAAGGAAAGTATAAACTAGTTACACAAATTTTAGCAGGTACAGAAATAAGTTTGTTGTTTGGGCCATGTTATTTCGGAGGAGGGTGAAAAGCTACAAGGGTGTCTTTTTGGAGTTGTGCAATGACTGCATGGCTTAGATTCCACATTATGAAAAAAAAAAAAAGAAACTCAGCTTTTCTTAAGTTTTTTTTTTATGACACACTAATAGCTATGTCAGAGAAGCAGACAGCGGTTCCTTTTAATCTTTTAAACTCACATTTCTCTGGATTAAAACCCAACAATGAGTATCGCAACGCCTCGTGATCTGTTGCTGCCATGATTAACGTAGATTCTGTCGCCCCACTGAGTAGACCAGAACTTTTCATCTGTTTCAGTTGAGTGTGTTTCTTGAAGAAGAAAACATTGAGCTTTTTGATTTTTACAAAAAAGAAAAGCTGATTTCATTTTAATAGAATCTCTGAGACCCCTAACATTAAGTGAAATATAAGAACACTCAGAAAATAATGAGGACATACAGGAATGAAAAAAATAAAAAATAAGAGTGGATTTAGTGAAGCTGGTACTAAAGCCAAGAATTAGTAAAGCCCTGATCATTTTCAGTCATAAAACTGAAGAGCTTAGCCTAGGTTTTTTATAAACCCTAGGAAAATTTTAACTAGAGGAAAGTGTGTATAGAAGCTATGGAGACACCGGATATCAGAATGTATACAGGTATAAAAGATGGTTTAAGTGGGTATTTAAAATTTGTTTTCTCCCAACAGGGAAATCAAGTATAAAATCTTATTAACTGTTTGAACAAACTAACAGATATCAGTTTTAACTAAACTTATTCTTATAAGAAATTGGGAAATTTAAATGATTAAGATAAGTTTAACTATAACAAGGCAGTATTTTGAACATCTTTATAATGCAAGGGTGAGGGCATTTTGTTTTTACCGGAGTAATCCAAAGGAACCCTGTTGCCGCTGATGTAGCCCACATGTCCTCTGAGATACACGTTCTTCCCTGCAGCCCGGGCTGCTCCATCTTTGGCCAGGCTGCCGCTCGCGCCTCTCGGTTGGCTTTACAGAAGTCTTGCTTGAAGACAATCCCCAGGTCTTTGCAGGTTTTACAGTTTTTGGACGTCTTCCAGATTACATCTCTGTGGTGCCTCATTACAAACTGCAGGATGACCTGATGGTGTCTGCCTTCCTCTCTTCTTCCCAGTCGATGAACAGAGTCCACCACCGTTTCCATCGATGCGGCCAACTGTGTTGCTATTTTGGATAGGATATCCACAATGATTTCCCGTAGATTCTCGTCGTCCTTTTCTTTCAGACCTTGAATCGTTAGATTCCATCGCCACTTATACTGCTCCAGCTCTGTCACTTTCTCTTTCAGATCATTGTTTTCTCTGGCAATCTTTGGTATTTCTTTTTCTATTCCTTCAATCTTAGATTTGCAATCTTTTATCTCTGCTGCATTCATTTCCACCAGCTTGGAGATATTTGCAACCATGATCATATTTTCCCTTAGCTGGAGTCCGAAGCTGTCCATTTTAGAAGTTAGTTTTTCTATGGCAGCAACCAAAGCATTTGGCATGGCTGAGGATTCCTGAACATTTTCATTTTTTGTGGTGGAACTGAAGTCTCTGTAGGGGTAGACGGAGAAGATTTTCTATTCATGTTGGTAGAAGCGGTGACGTCCATGGAATAGTCATGCTCAGATATTTTTAGCGGCGCTGCAACAGTTAGCTTAGCATTGTTTTTCTTCATTGCTATAAGTTATACGGCGCACTATATTTTTAGAACCAAATGAGTTCAACTTAGAAGACGCGCTGTGAAGTCCCAGTTAAGATATATCTCCTCAGTTTTAAGGTCAGCTGTTTTCTGTTTTAAGATGGTAAAGTACGTCCGCTCTGTCCGCCATCCCAGCGGAAGTCTGCCGGAAAACGCCAACATGAGCAGCTAGCCACAGCAACAGAGGAGATCCGAGTTCACCTTACACCCAGAACTTAAAGTGTGCTTTCCTGTTTGACCCGCCAAAATAAAATGCGGGTGATTAGTTTATGCAGTTTACAATTGCAGGGCGGCACATGGACTAATTCAGGTACATCCAAAATGCATGTGACCAACAAAGGTTAAAGGTAAAAAATTAAGGAAGAGGGATCAGGATATTGAGTGGTTATTGTAACGATCTGGTTCTGTTTGTTTTCTCTAAGTTTTCAGTTTCAAGTTTATCCATGTTTTCCTTTGTTTTCTAGCTTTATTGGTGTGTTCTGGATTTATTTAAGATTCTTAGGTTTTTTTCTTTGCTTGTCCTCTGTTGCCCCTTTGTGTTTTCTTTTCCCTTGGCTTCCTCGTCAGCTCTACTTACACCTGCTCCTTATCAGCTCGTTGGTCCTGCCTTTGGTTAGTCACCCATAAATACACTCTCTGTGCAGTCCCTCAGTGCTGGTTCCTCGTTTTACTTCGTCTCACCCTGGCTTCTCGTGATTGTTTTCCCCTGATGTCTCCATGGTTCTGGTGTGTGTTTAATTTTTAAGTTGGATTTTTGGATTCCTGTTTTTGCTACCTGTGTTTATCTAATTAAATCTGCAAGAACTCACCTCAGCCTCCACGCCTCTGCATTTGGGTCCTCACAAAAACCTCCTACACAATCGTGACATCCTTGATAGTGAAATCCTTCATAGTAATGGAGTATATTAGACTGCTAAGCTACCACAGTAGACTATTCCTGATTTTTATTTGGTTTTGCTCATGAAGAAAACCCAATGAATTTTACCCAAAGCTGATATGTTTGACTTTATTAGTGTTTGTGTTTTACCTCCTTTTTCAATTATGGCATTTGCCTCAAATTGCAGCCTAAGACCAAAATATTATTTTTATTTTTATCCCGTGCACTATCAGTGTCACTCCAAAGTCCCAGTTGAGCTATGTAAGGTGCCTTGATCGAAGATGCCTTGTGGGGGTAGTAATGAGAATGGGTCATTCTCTTCCTTTAAATAGAAATGGAAAGCTATTGTTGCTATGGAAACCTCGTGATGCCCTGTGTCCGTGGTTGTAGCTCTGCAGTGCAGGTAGAAATGAAACATTTTCCCCTTTCATAAAAATAAATTCAGAGTCGAATTGTCATGATGGGTTTCAGAAAAGCCCAGTATGCAGAACACCACAGAGACAGATGAAAAGTTAAACAGTTTTATTGAGCACAAGCACATGGAATAAACACAGGAACTGGTTCAGGCCTGGGGACTGGTTCACTGGAGTCTGTGAGGATGATAGTTCAGTTAGCTTGGAAGCAGTTGAGTTTGAGTTTGAGAGTTTCAGGTTTATACCTTGAGAAGTCCGGTTTAGGCTTTGAGAGAGGAACTGTTGGGTCCAGAGA
>NW_015152330.1:49969-57669 GCF_000732505.1 Cyprinodon variegatus
CTCAGGAGGCTCCATGGCAGACTCTGCTGGAGAAAGGTGGAACTTCTTTTTTTTTAGAGTCTTATTTAATTCAAATCATAAACTCATCATAAACTCAGGTGTCCGGGCAACCACAGTACAGAGACGACCCTGATTAAGATGTTCAATGACACCCGATACAAAGAGGACAATAGACTATCAAAGTTAATCTCCAGACTCCTTGTATTCCTCTGCAGTGTCACAGGCTGCTTTCTCTGTGGCAGATCAGGAAGAGGGAGGGACAAAGTATGTTTCTGAGCAGAGAAAGGGAGAGAATAAAAGAGGCAGATATTTACACAGACATGTTTTTTGTGAAGGAAGCTGCAACTAGGTGAACACAGTGAGAAAATTTGATTTATTTTCTGGAGGTAAAGTGGACAAACTGCAACAAAAATATTGATCTCATAACGCTAATATCAATCTAATACAGTTTTCACCTTTGTAATGATAAAAGCAAAACTGATCTGCTTTTTTCAGACTGAAGCGCATTGGTGAAGGATCATCGTATAACACATTTTTGTCATATTGTATCCCAGATTGGATCCAGAGTGTTCTTTTGGTAACCTGGATGTCATCGCTTTAAGGACTTAAAGAGAGACCAAGATGAAGAGCTTCCTGACAGCTTCCTTCAGCCAGATCGCTACCTATGCTACAATCATTGTGATTTTCACTCACCATGTTTTGTTTGAGAGAGAAGTTGCCTGCACCTGCAAGAATCAGGGAGGACATTGTAATTTATACATTAGCCTGCCAGTTTTTGTAATAATGCTTCTTTTACTGTGGATTGACAAGGTCTTCTTTGGCATCTGCTGGTACACCTGCTGTCCAGGAAAAGGTCAGAAGTCTTCTAAATACACAAGAAAATTCTTTTGTGTTCATCTTCTTCAAATTGCAAAAGCTTTTGGAATCGGTCTGCTGTGGGCTGTTTCTGTATTGATGGATGGAGACTGGTATGCTTGCTGTCGGAATGGCCTGTCAAAACTAAATAGTAGTATTCCCTGCAAGGATAAGGGCAAAAGAACGACTGAGGAGCAAGAAACAATTGATAATTTGAAGAATGAGTCTAAGGTGAGTCTTATCCTTATTATTTAAGTTTAGAGTTGCAAGTTATTAACTGATGTATATGTTGGAACGGCAAAAATAAAGAAGTGAAACTCTTTTCTCTTCAGGTTATTGGGCTGACAGTTCTGATCGTCCTACTCTTCTTGGCTGTCCTGCTCAAATGCTTTCAGGAATCCAGCAGGAGACATTGGGGTAAACTCTGGGAGAAATGCTGTGATGAAAAATTTTGGACGTGCTGTGTTAATTGCTGCTGGACATTGAGAAAATCCTGCAAGGAATGCTTGAAGGAAAACCGTGAGAATGGCTGTGATAAAACACAAGGTAAATCCGACAATTACTGCTGCAAGACAGTGAGAGAATCCTGCAAGAAATGCTGGGAGAAATGCTGTAATAAAGAATTTTGGACATCCCGTGTTAAATTCTGCTGGACATTGAGTAAATCCTGCGGGGAATTCTGGGAGAAATGCGATGATGAAAAAGTAAGGCGCTCCCGTGTTAAATGCTGCTGTAAATATTGCAGAGAATGCAGCAGGGAATGCTGTGACGGCATTGGTCCCTATGAACTGATTATCTTAAAAGAAGAAGAAGATTTGATGAAGGACATTTTTAAGGAAAGAGCCAAAGATGATCTGATGAAACTGGAAAAAGGAGAAGAAATACAAAACAAAAGAACCAGATATAATGAACGTTTTTATGCTGCAGCAGCCCTGCTTGATAAACTGGAGCAAGAAAGACACCAGGTAACAATTAAAAATCTCTAACTGGTTTTTCCAAACTATGAAATAATGCCACGTCATATCATATAAGGAATAACAAAACTTTTACTTTGACTATAAGTCAGAATGATGTTATTTTTTATTTCAGCTTTTTTAAAGTAAGCGGTTTACTTTCACTTAGATCAAAGGGTGTCTTTGATAAGGTTCAGAGATCTATTTCTAAAACTTGCAATTATAATAGTTCCTACTTTTTTATTAACTGAATTTATGTATGACTCAAAATCATTTCCTGAAAAGAAGCCAATCACAGGTGGGTTGGTTTGTCCAGTTGGTAACGCCTTCCAAGTGGAAAAACTTGACAGAAAAGAGCAGTTACAGGTCCACTCACAAGGAGGAGAAGATGTCCTCACATGGAAATCAAGCCACACACGCACAAAGAAGCACAGGTGTGTAATATATTTTGGCTCAAAGAGCCAGCTTCGCCCACAGCTGAAACACACTGCTGCCTGGGGTGCCATCTGCTGGACAGGGCACAAAATTGCACAATGAACAGAATTTAATTAAATACATGTTTGTATTAACGATACATGCATACTAATATTTAGTACTTATTTTAGTTCATATATTTTTAGTACCACCTCTGAAATGTACATTTATTTTTATGTATATAATTTGTCTTATATTGATTTTTTTTTAACAGTGTCCTGTCTGGCAATGTGGCAAGAAGAATAATTGTTTTGATGCCAAAAAGAGCCCAACAGATTTTACTTTCATAAGTGTAGCAGTATGGCAATTGCCATATTGCTCCACTTGTTTCATGCATATAAATTGCTTTATTATAATTATGCAGGGAGTTTTACAGTTTATATGAACACTGCAATGTAAATAGAACAGAAGAGGAAAAACGGAAGAAGAAAAAGAAAAAAAAAGAGAACAGATGAAAGAAAGAGATAGAAAGGAGACAATGACAAAACATTTTCAGTCTGCTTCATCACCTGTAACGAGATGAAAAAAGAACAGCACAACCGAAAGACACGGTACGAGACATACAAGAAAGCAACACCTTGAAACTATCGCTGAAATAGTATTATTTAGTCTGACATGTACTCTGTGTTACCTGAAGATCAGAATGTGGGCTTTCTGTATGGAAGAGAATTTCTGAGTACCTGGAAATAAGCACCTGTAGTTGTTTGTAAGAGTGCACTTGTGCATTTAAAGTTTATCCATAGAGAAAATGCACAATAGTGGTTGTGTAGAGCCGAAGAGGCATTCCCCCCCCTCGAGCTCCATTAGCGCACCAGCGAGCCCCGACGACAGCCAGCGGAGGGAGAGCAGGACGGGGGGAATGGACTCCGCACTTAGTGGAGACTTGAGATGTGTTTGGGAGAGGGGACAGTTCAGATCCCAACCTGGGAGAAGAAAAAAAAAAAAACTCACAGTCTCAATCAAGCCTTCCCACCCTAGTGCCCCCACTCGCACCACAGAAGAAAAGAAAAAAACGCGGAAACACACATTCACACACTCACATCCAATAATACCAGGACCAAAGATCCGGCGGCACCGGTGTTTGGTCCCAGGATTATCGAATGACCCAATAAGTGAACCTAAAATCCGGATGGGGGGAGGGGAGCGGTGACACGTCACACCAGCCCATCTAATTCCTGCTTCGAGCCCGGCCCCCCACCCCGCAACCGGACCAGACCACCCCCAGCAAAAGCCTCCCCAGGATCGGGGCCCACCCATCCCGCGCAGGCCACCCAACCAGAACCCCCCCAAACTACTTCCAACAGCCACTACACTCCCCTCCTTCCAACCTACTTTGGGGAGAGCAGAAGTGAGAGCCCCGCCACCGGCAGGCCACCTAGGCCCCGCAGCCGCCCCCTGTCAAGACCACAGACCAGGCGGCTCGCTCTTCCTCCAGGCCCCAGACTCTTGGTGGCAGCGGGGGAACTGGAGTGTGAGAAGAAACCCCGATCCTCCCTAGGTCCTCTTCTATCTTTTTTAAAAGATGGATGTGGTTGAGTTTTGGTAACTCAGCTAGTTTAGATGACACAGTAATTCCCAAATATTTGATATTTCCTGATTACAATTGTAAACCTGAGGGATTCTGTAGAGAGCAATTAATTGGTAGTATTATAGATTTAGACCAATTTATAGAGTAATCTGAGACTTTTGAGAAAGATTCTAGTAAACTAATCACTTGAGAGAGGCAAAGTGTTTGAGTGCTGGAAATAAAGTAATACATAATCTGCGTAAAGACTAATTTTATGCTCTATTTTCATGCCTTTTATACCTTTAACCACATTAGTTTGTCTGATTGTAGCAGCCAGAGGCTCAATAAAAATAGCAAGAAGTGAGGGGGAGTGCGGGCATCCCTGCCTGGTGCCCCTCTGGAGAAAAAAGGAAGATGTTTGATTATTTGTCCTGACACAGGCTGTTGGGAAGCTGTATAATATTTTTAACCAATTTATGAAGGAATTGCCAAAGCCAAATTTATGTAAAGTAGCAAATAAAAATTTCCAGTTTACTCTATTAAATGCTTTTTCTGCATCTAAAGCCAATATATAGGATTTAAGATTTTTACTGTAGGAAAAATCTATTAAATTCAGCAGCCTTATATTGTCTTATATTGATATTGAAATTTTGCTTTTGATTGTACTTATGTTACTAGCTTTATGATACTTTTGATTTTGCATCCATCACATTTGCACACAATTTTATGTTGCTGGTGATCGCCATATTGTCAATATATCTATGAAAAGTATGTAATTTCGTTAGAAGACTGCAATTAAAAAAGTTTTTTTTGTTTGAACATTTAAAATAAGACATTAATAATGATAGAATAACCTTATTTTTGCGAATAGTGCTAGCTCATACTTGCTATTATTGTGATGTGAAAAATAGAGAGATTTTTTTTATAGGTGCATCGGCCCAGGAAGTAAATAAATGTTTTGGCTTTTATTCTTGACATGGTTTTCTTGAGAGATCTGACCCACATGCAGTAAACCACTCAGAGAACCAGGGTAAAAGTTTGAACAGGTTTATTGATAAGGACAGCGGAGGTAGGATTCTGGAAACTCAGTGTGCTGGTGAACCGGAACTGGAAAAGGGGAACGGCTAGTATCAGCGGTTAGTTCACGATCCGTGGGAACTTTGAGCGATGACTGGAGAGACAGAGAAAATGGGACTGATGTTGGTTGAAAAGACCTCTTCTCCCAGAATCCAGTTAGTGTGGGTTTATCCAGAGAAAGAGACTCGTTGGAGGGCGGACAGATTTAGACTTGGTTGGGTCCTGAGGAGCTATTGAGCAAACTATCACTTGGGAATCCAGGAGGACTTGAACGGAACTTGTGGAGGATAATCCCCTGCTCAGTGTGAGACTCAAACAATTCTTCCAGGGGAAGAAGGCTAAACATCCAGCTTGCAGGAAGGCTTCCTGCCAAAAAGGCAAAGAAAAAAACAAGGTTAGGCTTAGCGAAAACAAAGACTCAGTTAGACTCAGCAAAACTCAGCTTGGCTAGAGTACCCAAAACTGGCAAACACACCAACCAGCCGCAGGTGTGTGGGAGGACCAATGAGAACAGGGCGCCACCTGGTAGTGGAAGGAGAGAACAACACAAAAACACAACCCACACAAACCACCCCCCCACCCCCCTCCTATGGTCCTTTCCACCCCAGAAGGACCAATGAAGCGAGGGGACATTTTTTTGGACATGGCCTTTAAGGGAATGTCCCGGGTAGAGAGCCAGACCTTCTGGACCGGGGAAAACCTTGGGGCGACCCTTCTTTTTCGGTCAGCCCACCTTCAGTTCTGTTCAGCAGTTTTTCCAAGGGCAGTCATGGCTCTGTTCCAGAAGGTTCTGCAATGGCGGATGTGATGCTGAACCAAGACACAGAAATGGCAGCCTCCTCGGCTTGTAAAAGGGGAGGCTGGTAGCCAATCGAGGCCTTGTAAGGGGAGAGTCCTGTGGCAGCAGAAACATGAGCGTTGTGGGCTTACTCAACCCACGGGAGATACTGGCTCCAATCAGTGGGATTGGAAGCAGAAAGACATCTGAGGCTGGCCACCAACTCCTGGTTCATACGCTCAACTTGACCATTAGACTGGGGATGGTAGCCGGAAGTGAGTGAGACATTGGCCCCAAGAGCCGAACAGAAAACCTTCCAAACCTGTGAGATGAATTGAGGACCTTGATCAGAGAGTATGTCTTGAGGGATCCCATGGAGGTAGAAAACGTACTTGACCAGGAGTTGGGCTGTTTGAAAAGCTGTAGGGACCTTCCTCAGTGAATAAAGACTTGTTCTGAGCGCAGGTAGGGCAAGCCAAAACAAACTCCTTTACGTCCTTCAGTAAGGAGGGCCACCAAAAACATCGACTAATGAGAGCCACACTTTGACTGATACCTGGATGGGCAGAAAACTTGAAAGTGTGGAGCCAGTTAATTTCACGAGCACAAATGGATGAAGGGACAAAAACTCTGTTGGGGGTCCGGTACCAGGGTCAGGCTCAAACTGTTTGGCCTGCTTAACAAGGTCCTCAATCTCCCAGGTGACTGGGACGGCTCCAACACCTGAATCAGAGGCGTCAACCTCCACCACAAATAGCTTGGTGAGATCAGGCTGGACTAGAACAGGAGCATTGGCAAAAAGGAACTTGAGACGAACAAATGCTGCCTCAGCTTCAGGGGACCAAACGAAAGGGACCTTAGTGGAAGTGAGAGAAGTGAGGGGAAGAGCAGTTTGGCTGTAGTTCCGGATGAATCAACGATAGAAATTTGCAAATCCCAGAAATCTTTTAGGCTGCTTTCTGTTCTCGGGTGTAGGCCAATCCTGGACCGCTTTAATCTTCTCCTCAGTGGGTTTTACCTGTCCGCCCTCTAGGATGAATCCCAGGAAGGAGACTGAAGGCCTATGGAACTCACATTTCTCAACTTTGATGGAAAGCTTGTTCTCTAGGAGGCGCTGAAGTACTTGGTGGACATGGATCCTGTGTTCAGACAGGTCTTTGGAAAAAAATGAGTTTATCATCAATGTACACAAAAAACAAAAATGTTCAAAATATCCCTCAGAACATCATTGACCAAAGCCTGGAAACAAGCAGGTGCGTTAGTCAAACCAAAAGCTATCACCAGGTACTCAAAATGACCTATGGGAGTTTTGAAGGCGGTTTTCCATTTGTCTCCCTCCCATATACGAAGAAGATGATAGGCAATTCTGAGATCCAGTTTGGTGAAGACAGTGGCTCCTTGAACAGGCTCAAAAGCAGATGACTAACAGGGCAAAGGATATTTATTCTTGACTCCAGCACAGAGAGGAGATGAAGATGGACGAATAATTCCTGCAGCCAGGGACTCCTTAATGTATTTCTCCATAGATTCCCTTTCATGCTTGGACATGCTGAACAGACGGCTGCTGGGCAGAGGGGCTCCAGGGAGCAGATCAATAGCACAGTCATATGGTCTGTGGGGAGGCAGAGAACAGGCTTTAGTTTTGCTAAATACCTGAGATAGGTTGTGGTAGTCAGCAGAAACGGAGGAGAGATCAGGTTGGTCTGCCTCACAAGACTCAGATGGTTCGAAGCCAGGGGGAACGGCAGATCGGAGACAACGAAAGTGACAGTTTACAGACCAGGGGTCAATATGCCTGTTTGTCCAATTAATAGTGGGGTTATGGAGATGGAGCTGTCATGATGGGTTCTCAAAGAGCGACCCAAATATGCAGAACACCACTGACGGACACAGGAATAAAAGTTCAACAAGTTTATTTTGATACAAGCACACAGAATGTACTGGTTCTGGCTCGGGCCTGGACACTGGTTCACCGGAGTGAAAGACAGTTCAGTTAGCGTTGCAAGTTGGAGCTTGATTTCTTGATGATCACTGATTGTACCTTGAGGGTTCTTGA
>NW_015152330.1:60425-61914 GCF_000732505.1 Cyprinodon variegatus
CACTGCGGCGTTGAGGCAAGGTCTGAAGACAGCTTTTATAGTGTGGATCCTCTGATGATGGAACGAGCCACAGGTGCGTCGAAGGCTCGGCTCAGGAGGATCCATGGCGGACTCTGCTGGAGAAAGGTGGAACTTCTCCAGCTCCCAACAGGAGCCACTCAAATCCTAAAATCAAAGCAGAGTTAGCTGCGGGAAAAACGCAGAATGGGATGTATTCAGTATGATTTCCTGAAACGGTCAGCTGAATGGGGCGTGTCTGGTGGGTTATCTGGGGCATGTTTCTACCGTCCAGAGCAAAAACTCAAGAGGGTTCTGAAGGGGTATAATCTCAATACCCGTCTGCTGAACGAAGGAAGAATCAATTAGATTTTGTTCACAACCGGAGTCAATGAGAAACAATTCTTCTAGGGGAAGAAGGCCAAACATCCAGCTTGCAGGAAGGCTGAACGAAGGAAGAATCAATCAAATTTTGTTCACAACCGGAGTCAATGAGCGGACTGTCACTTGGGAATCCAGGAGGACTTGAACGGAACTTGTGGAGGTTAATCCCCTGCTCAACAACTGGTGTAAAAATACTAGATCAGTCGCTAGCTTCTGCTGTCCAGACATTGAGTATCTGAATCCTCACTGGAGGCCGTTCTATCTGCCCAGGGAGTTCAGTGTGGTTAGCATCACTGCTGTTTATGTGCTCTCCAGCGCTAACACTAAAGAGGCCATGAAGACTCTATACCAGGCTATCTCTGAGCTCCAATCTGCACACAGAGGGTGTTTTCATAATTGCTGGGGATTTTAACCAGGCTAACTGGAAGACTGTTCTCCCCCATTTCAACCAGCATGTGGACTTTGCAACTCGGAGTGAAAACACTTTAGATCTGGTTTACTCTAGCATCAAAGATGCATTCAGAGCAGCCCCCCGCCCCCACCTCGGGTCATCAGATCACCTGCCTGTCATGTGCATATAAGCTGACAGTTAAAGAGGTCAGAGTGTGGTGTGAAGGCGCCATGGAGACATTTCAAGACTGTTTTGAATGCTCTGACTGGAACATCTTCAAGGCTGCAGCAACATATGATAACTTATTAAATATTGATGAGTATGCCATGACTGTGTCAGCCTACATCAATAAATGCATTGAGGACGTCAGCATCAAAAAGAACATCACCACCCGGGCCAACCACCCTGGATAAATGGAGAGGTTCAGAAATCGCTAAAAGCACCGAACTCAGCTTTAAAGTCTGGTGATAAGCAGAGGTGTCAAGTAATGAAGTACAAATACTTCGTTTAGGTATCTACACTTTACTCCATTACTTCTTTTTCTTCCTACTTCTGACTTCTACTCATTACATTTTCACACAAGTATCTGTACTTTCTATTCCTTACATTTTTAAAACAAAGGTTCCTCGTTACTCTTGGCTTCGGTTTAATGCAGAGGTCACGGATTAGTGGACTGCGCTGCTTCTCCTGTTAGCCTGAAATCCTACATTCTCCTGC
>NW_015152330.1:64999-66362 GCF_000732505.1 Cyprinodon variegatus
AAGCTCATCCAGAGCTTCACGAGGAGACAGGAGATTAAGCTCAGGAGGTTAAGCTCATCCAGAGCTTCACGAGGAGACAGGAGATTAAGCTCGTCCAGAGCTTCACGAGGAGACAGGATTCCTGTGAGGCACAGATAAGGAGAGATTAGAATCTGATCTCAACCTAGGAACAACCAAGACTCAGTCAATAGCAGAAGGTTCAGGAAGCTAACCAACTAAGATCAACACTGCGGCGTGGAATCAAGGTCTGAAGGCAGCTTAAATACTGAGGTCCTCCTGATAGTAGATCAGCCACAGGTGTGTGAGAGGCTCAGCTCAGGTGGACCCACGGCGCACTCTGCTGGAGGCAGAGGGTAATCTCCAGAACCATAATAATGACTCCAGCCCTAAAGAAGAGACAAAGCAGAAGAGGATCCTCGGCGCCCTCTGGTGGGCAAGCCTGAGGATCCCAATAAAGACCATCACAAATGCAGCACATGTAGATCCAGAAAACATTTCACACACTCCTACACACCCAGCGTCAAGAAAAAAAAAAGGAAAAAAAAGGGGGTTCTGTTCAAACGACCAGTGGCTATTAGCTGATTTGAGCTGGATCATTTTGGACAGTCAATCTTATTTTCTTTTTTTTTTTCATTTCATAAAAAAAAAAAAAAAAAATGAAAAAGTTTCAACTATCCAAAAACTTTCACTGAACTTTATGAATGTGTCCCACTTGTGGTAGATTATTCACAAAGAATAAAAAATTTGGTATCTTTAGGTTCAAAGCTTGAAATGTGGCAAAAGGACAAAAACTTAAAGGGGGGTGAATACTTTTGCAAGTAAATGCATATGAATAATAGGGGGTCAAGATCTGTAACTTCCAGGTTTAGCAGCCCTGAAGGCAGCCGTCAGCACTACAATATAGCTAAATCATCCCGTCTCCCCTGTCTTCTGGTTCTGACCTGAAAACCCATTATACAGATCTTAGATGGAGCTGATACCGAGGTAAAAATGCTGCAGCATTTCTTTCAATTCACTAGTTTTTGTTAGACATTTTACTTCATTGCTATGTAAAAAAAATAAAATTAAAAAAATAATAACTTAATCTCATCTCTTTGCTCCATAAATCAAATAATTTACAATACAAGGTAGTATTGAGGGGATCTGCAATAGAGTTTCATGTTTTACCAGAGGAGACTAAATAGGTTATTAAAACTAAACAATTTTACCAAATTATTTTTTATTTATTAGATTTGGCAATTTAATCACTAGTTTGACTACAATATTACAAATTTATATCATTTCAGAGTACTCAAAATTATGATGTATCATAATTTGTACACAGCTTTTAATCCACATCATTTTAAAAATATTTTTTATATTT
>NW_015152330.1:69673-71298 GCF_000732505.1 Cyprinodon variegatus
GACTCAATGATGGAGGTGTAAAACTGCACCAACATCCGGGTTGGCAGCTTAAGTTTCCTCAGCTGCCATAGAAAGAACATCCTCTGCTGGGCCTTCTTGACGGGGGAGCTGATGGTCGGCTCCCACTTGAGGTCCTGGGTGACAGAATACACGTGAATACACGTGAATACAGAATACACAGAATACACGTGAATACACGTGAATACAGAATACACAGAATACACGTGTGTCCACCAGGAACCAAACAAATTACACATAATAAATTACACGTTTGGAGCACTGACAGTGGCCAGTTTTAGACTTAGAAGTAAATAGGATCAGTGGATAAGATTGTTTTTACATCTAAGTAACCGGATCACAGATCAATTGGTGCGCCTGGCCCTTTTTCCTTAATCTATTTCTCTTGTCATCAGGTTGTAAACAATTATCTTTGCTAAACAATTTTCCACAGATATCCCCATCTAAGGACAAAAAGCATACATCAAAGAAAATAGGCCTTATTTTCAAAGCTATAAATACAAAATGAAATTTTGGATTTTTAAAAATGACCAATTTTTAAAAATTTAAAATTTAAAATTTCTTATGCTGATATTGATCATAAATGTTATCTTTTATCCAGAAACTGGACTGAGAAAACAATGGCTCCTGATTCATGAAGGTGGCAGAACCCTTTTCTAGCAGAGGAGGCCAAACTGGTTATTTAAAAAAAACACAATTTTACCCAAATATTGTTTTTTTTTATTCAATTCCCCAATTTAATCACTACTTTGATGATTATAGATTATGAATTTAGCAATATATGTATATATATATATATATATATATATATATATATATATATATATATATATATATATATATATATATATATATATATATATTCTTCCTCTTCCATGTTGATGACAAATGCTATGTGTCATCAACATAGTCCTAATTAATCCTAATTATTAAAATATTTGTAAACCAATTTAGTAATCAATTAATTATTAACTGGATAACAGAGACTCTAAAAATGGCTATGGCACCAGGATAATAAAAGCGAACATATTCTGCGGGAAGCTTTCAGGATTTTAAGTTAATTTATGCGTCAATAAACTGTTTCAGAGGAGTGATCAAACGCTCTGTCATCAGCAATGTGTCTGTGTTCGATTAATACTCTGTAATAAATACATGAATAAAGCACAATCATACTCAGTTTTGCTCCCACTCTATTTTTAAATATGCAGTAGAGGTATTTAAACTAGAGGACATGCACCTGTATATAAAACCCGCGCCCTATAATCCGGTGCGCCTTATGTGTGTGTTAAACACAGTAATGGCACATATAACTGAGTAACTTTTAGTACGGTGCGCCTTATGATCGTGAAAACACGGTAGTCAAACATACTGGGACAACTTCTTATACATCGATGGTCCAGCTTAGCTGTCAATTCATCAAATTAATACAACATATTACTTGGTCTGATGTGGGAAACGTTTTCTGAATCTGCATTGAAAACATATGACTATAAACAAGCTGTTAAAAACAGTTAGCCACAGCCGCTAACGTCTGCCAACAAGAACCAACTTAGAGACATAGAGCCGTTTTCAGTTTTATCAAATATAGTTAAATATAAAATCATATT